>NW_028123189.1:0-254868 GCF_965194805.1 Balaenoptera borealis
TACCCCTTAGCACGTAAAGGAATATTATTTGGGGGTCCAGCCATGGAGAAGAGTTTAGACACTAGGATAAGATAAGGAACACACCCATTATAAAGAAATCACATTTGGATTCTCTTTTTAAGCTGTTCCTTAAAACACTAGTGCTTAGGAAATCTATTGGAGGCAAGAAGCAGTCAAGGGTAGCCTAGGGTTAGGGTTAGGCTTAGGGTACGGCTTAGGGTACGGGTTCGGGGAGGGGTGCGGGTACGGCGTAGGGTATGGGTTAGGGTTAGGTTTAGGGTTAGTGTTAGGGTTAGGGCTCGGTTTAGGGTACGGGTTAGGATTAGGGTACGTGTTAGGGTTAGGGTAGGGGTTAGGGTTAGGGTACGCGTTAGGGTTAGGGTAGTTATTAAACCTATCCCACTCTCTAGATACCCCTTAGCACGTAAAGGAATATTATTTGGGGGTCCAGCCATGGAGAAGAGTTTAGACACTAGGATAAATAAGGAACACACCCATTATAAAGAAATCACATTAGGATTCTCTTTTTAAGCTGTTCCTTAAAACACTACTGCTTAGGAAATCTATTGGAGGCAGAAGCAGTCAAGGGTAGCCTAGGGTTAGGGTTAGGCTTAGGGTTAGGCTTAGGGTACGGCTTAGGGTACGGGTTCGGGGAGGGGTTCGGGTACAGCGTAGGGTATGTGTTAGGGTTAGGGTTAGGGTTAGTGTTGAGGTTAGGGCTCGGTTTAGGGTAGGGGTTAGGATTAGGGTACGTGTTAGGGTTAGGGTAGGGGTTAGAGTTAGGGTACGCGTTAGGGTTAGGGTAGTTATTAAACCTATCGCACTGTCTAGATACCCCTTAGCACGTAAAGGGATATTATTTCGGGGTCCAGCCATGGAGAAGAGTTTAGACACTAGGATAAGATAAGGAACACACCCATTATAAAGAAATCACATTAGGATTCTCTTTTTAAGCTGTTCCTTAAAAACACTAGTGCTTAGGAAATCTATTGGAGGCAGAAGCAGTCAAGGGTAGCCTAGGGTTAGGGATAGGCTTAGGGTTAGGGTTAGGGTATGGCTTTGGGTACGGGTTCGGGGAGGGGTTCGAGTACGGCGTAGGGTATCGGTTAGGGTTAGGGTTAGGGTAAGTGTTAGGGTTAGGGCTCGGTTTAGGATACGGGTTAGGATTAGGGTACGTGTTAGGGTTAGGGTAGGGGTTAGGGTTAGGGTACGCGTTAGGGTTAGGGTAGTAATTAAACCTATCCCACTCTCTAGATACCCCTTAGCACGTAAAGGAATATTATTTGGAGTTCCAGCCATGGAGAAGAGTTTAGACACTAGGATAAGATAAGGAACACACCCATTATAAAGAAATCACATTAGGATTCTCTTTTTAGCTGTTCCTTAAAACACTAGTGCTTAGGAAATCTATTGGAGGCAGAAGCAGTCAAGGGTAGCCTAGGGTTAGGGTTAGGCTTAGGGTTAGGGTTAGGGTACGGCTTAGGTTACGGGTTCGGGGAGGGGTTCGGGTATGGCGTAGGGTATGGGTTAGGGTTAGGGTTAGGGTTAGTGTTAGCGTTAGGGCTCGGTTTAGGATACGTGTTAGGAATTAGGGTACGTGTTAGGGTTAGGGTAGGGGTTAGGGGTTAGGGTACGCGTTAGGGTTAGGGTAGTTATTAAAACTGTCCCACTCTCTAGATACCACTTAGCACGTAAAGGAATATTATTTGGGGGTCCAGCCATGGAGAAGAGTTTAGACACTAGGATAAGATAAGGAACACACCCATTATAAGGAAATCACATTAGGATTCTCTTTTTAAGCTGTTCCTTAAAACACTACTGCTTAGGAAATCTATTGGAGGCAGAAGGCAGTCAAGGGTAGCCTAGGGTTAGGGTTAGGCTTAGGGTTAGGGTTAGGGTACGGCTTAGGTTACGGGTTCGGGGAGGGGTTCGGGTACGGCGTAGGGTATGGGTTAGTGTTAGGGTTAGGGTTCGTGTTAGGGTTAGGGCTCGGTTTAGGGTACGGGTTAGGGTTAGGGTACGTTTTAGGGATAGGGTAGGGGTTAGAGTTAGGGTACGCGTTAGGGTTAGGGTAGTTATTAAACCTATCCCACTCTCTAGATACCCCTTAGCATGTAAAGGAATATTATTTGGGGGTCCAGCCATGGAGAAGAGTTTAGACACTAGGATAAGATAAGGAACACACCCATTATAAAGAAATCACATTAGGATTCTCTTTTTAAGCTGTTCCTTAAAACACTAGTGCTTAGGAAATCTATTGGAGGCAGAAGCAGTCAAGGGTAGCCTAGGGTTAGGGTTAGGCTTAGGGTTAGGGTTAGGGTATGGCTTAGGGTACGGGTTCGGGGAGGGGTTCGGGTACGGCGCAGGGTATGGGTTAGGGTTAGGGTTAGGGTTAGTGTTAGGGTTAGGGCTCGGTTTAGGGTACGGGTTAGGATTAGGGTACGTGTTAGGGTTAGGGTAGGGGTTAGGGTTAGGGTACGCGTTAGGGTTAGGGTAGTTATTAAACCTATCCCACTCTCTAGATACCCCTTAGCACGTAAAGGAATATTATTTGGGGGTCCAGCCATGGAGAAGGCTTTAGAAACTAGGATAAGATAAGGAACACACCCATTATAAAGAAATCACATTAGGATTCTCTTTTTAAGCTGTTCCTTAAAACACTAGTGCTTAGGAAATCTATTGGAGGCAGATGCACCCAAGGGTACCCTAGGGTTAGGGTTAGGCTTAGGGTTAGGGTTAGGGTACAGCTTAGGTTACGGGTTCGGGGAGGGGTTCGGGTACGGCGTAGGGTATGGGTTAGGGTTAGGGTTAGGGTTAGGGTTAGTGTTAGGGTTAGGGCTCGGTTTAGGGTATGGGTTAGGATTAGGGTACGTTTTAGGGTTAGGGTAGAGGTTAGGGTCAGGTTACGCGTTAGGGTTAGGGTAGTTATTAAACCTATCCCACTCTCTAGGTACCCCTTAGCACGTAAAGGAATATTATTTGGGGGTCCAGCCATGGAGAAGGGTTTAGACACTAGGATAAGATAAGGAACACACCCAGTATAAAGAAATCACATTAGGATTCTCTTTTTAAGCTGTTCCTTAAAACACTAGTGCTTAGGAAATCTATTGGAGGCAGAAGCAGTCAAGGGTAGCCTAGGGTTAGGGTTAGGCCTAGGGTTAGGGTTAGGGTACGGCTTAGGGTACGGGTTCGGGGAGGGGTTCGGTTACGGCGCAGGGTATGGGTTAGGGTTAGGATTAGGGTTAGTGTTAGGGTTAGGGCTCGGTTTAGGGTACGGGTTAGGATTAGGGTACGTGTTAGGGTTAGGGTAGGGGTTAGGGTTAGGGTACGCGTTAGGGTTAGGGTAGTTATTAAACCTATCCCACTCTCTAGATACCCCTTAGCACGTAAAGGAATATTATTTGGGGGTCCAGCCATGGAGAAGGGTTTAGAAACTAGGATAAGATAAGGAACACACCCATTATAAAGAAATCACATTAGGATTCTCTTTTTAAGCTGTTCCTTAAAACACTAGTGCTTAGGAAATCTATTGGAGGCAGATGCACCCAAGGGTACCCTAGGGTTAGGGTTAGGCTTAGGGTTAGGGTTAGGGTACAGCTTAGGTTACGGGTTCGGGGAGGGGTTCGGGTACGGCGTAGGGTATGGGTTAGGGTTAGGGTTAGGGTTAGGGTTAGTGTTAGGGTTAGGGATCGGTTTAGGGTATGGGTTAGGATTAGGGTACGTTTTAGGGTTAGGGTAGAGGTTAGGGTTAGGGTACGCGTTAGGGTTAGGGTAGTTATTAAACCTATCCCACTCTCTAGATACCCCTTAGCATGTAAAGGAATATTATTTGGAGTTCCAGCCATGGAGAAGAGTTTAGACACTAGGATAAGATAAGGAACACACCCATTATAAAGAAATCACATAAGGATTCTCTTTTTAAGCTGTTCCTTAAAACACTAGTGCTTAGGAAATCTATTGGAGGCAGAAGCAGTCAAGGGTAGCCTAGGGTTAGGGTTAGGCTTAGGGTTAGTGTTAGGGTACGGCTTTGGGTACGGGTTCGGGGAGGGGTTCGGGTACGGCGTAGGGTATGGGTTAGGGTTAGGGTTAGGGTTAGTGTTAGGGTTAGGGCTCGGTTTAGGGTACGGGTTAGGATTAGGGTACGTGTTAGGGTTAGTGTAGGGGTTAGGGTTAGGGTACGCGTTAACGTTAGGCTAGTTATTAAACCTTTCCCACTCTCTTGATACCCCTCAGCACGTAAAGAATATTATTTGGGGGTCTAGCCATGGAGAAGAGTTTAGACACTAGGATAAGATAAGGAACACACCCATTATAAAGAAGTCACATTAGGATTCTCTTTTTAAGCTGTTCCTTAAAACACTAGTGCTTAGGAAATCTATTGGAGGCAGAAGCAGCCAAGGGTAGCCTAGGGTTAGGGTTAGGTTTAGGGTTAGGGTTAGGGTACGGCTTAGGTTACGGGTTCGGGGAGGGGTTCGGGTACGGCGTAGGGTAGGGGTTAGGGTTAGGGTTAGGGTTAGGGTTAGTGTTAGGGTTAGGCCTCGGTTTAGGGTACGGGTTAGGATTAGGGTACGTTTTAGGGTTAGGGTAGGGGTTAGGGTTAGGGTACGCGTTAGGGTTAGGGTAGTTATTAAACCTATCCCACTCTCTAGGTACCCCTTAGCACGTAAAGGAATATTATTTGGGGGTCCAGCCATGGAGAAGAGTTTAGACACTAGGATAAGATAAGGAACACACCCATTATAAAGAAATCACATTAGGATTCTCTTTTTAAGCTGTTCCTTAAAACACTAGTGCTTAGGAAATCTATTGGAGGCAGAAGCAGTCAAGGGTAGCCTAGGGTTAGGGTTAGGCTTAGGGTTAGGGTTAGGGTACGGCTTAGGTTACGGGTTCGGGGAGGGGTTCGGGTATGGCGTAGGGTATGGGTTAGGGTTAGGGTTAGGGTTAGTGTTAGGGTTAGGGCTCGGTTTAGGGTATGTGTTAGGATTAGGGTACGTGTTAGGGTTAGGGTAGGGGTTAGGGTTAGGGTACGCGTTAGGGTTAGGGTAGTTATTAAAACTGTCCCACTCTCTAGATACCACTTAGCACGTAAAGGAATATTATTTGGGGGTCCAGCCATAGAGAAGAGTTTAGACACTAGGATAAGATAAGGAACACACCCATTTTAAGGAAATCACATTAGGATTCTCTTTTTAAGCTGTTCCTTAAAACACTAGTGCTTAGGAAATCTATTGGAGGCAGAAGCAGTCAAGGGTAGCCTAGGGTTAGGGTTAGGCTTAGGGTTAGGTTTAGGGTACGGCTTAGGGTACGGGTTCGGGGAGGGGTTCGGGTACGGCGTAGGGTATGGGTTAGGGTTAGGGTTAGGGTTCGTGTTAGGGTTAGGGCTCGGTTTAGGGTACGGGTTAGGATTAGGGTACGTGTCAGGGTTAGGGTAGGGGTTAGGGTTAGGGTACGCTTTAGGGTTAGGGTAGTTATTAAACCTATCCCACTCTCTAGATACCCCTTAGCACGTAAAGGAATATTACTTGGGGGTCCAGCCATGGAGAAGAGTTTAGACACTAGGATAAGATAAGGAACACACCCATTATAAAGAAATCACATTAGGATTCTCTTTTTAAGCTGTTCCTTAAAACACTAGTGCTTAGGAAATCTATTGGAGGCAGAAGCAGTCAAGGGTAGCCAAGGGTTAGGGTTAGGCTTAGGGTTAGGGTTAGGGTACGGCTTAGGTTACGGGTTCGGGGAGGGGTTCGGGTACGGCGTAGGGTATGGGTTAGGGTTAGGGTTAGGGTTCGTGTTAGGGTTAGGGCTCGGTTTAGGGTACGGGTTAGGATTAGGGTACGTGTTAGGGTTAGGGTAGGGGTTAGGGTTAGGGTACGCGTTAGGGTTAGGGTAGTTATTAAACCTATCCCACTCTCTAGATACCCCTTAGCACGTAAAGGAATATTATTTGGGGGTCCAGCCATGGAGAAGGGTTTAGAAACTAGGATAAGATAAGGAACACACCCATTATAAAGAAATCACATTAGGATTCTCTTTTTAAGCTGTTCCTTAAAACACTAGTGCTTAGGAAATCTATTGGAGGCAGATGCACCCAAGCGTACCCTAGGGTTAGGGTTAGGCTTAGGGTTAGGGTTATGGTACAGCTTAGGTTACGGGTTCGGGGAGGGGTCCGGGTACGGCGTAGGGTATGGGTTAGGGTTAGGGTTAGGGTTAGGGTTAGTGTTAGGGTTAGGGCTCGGTTTAGGGTACGGGTTAGGATTAGGGTACGTGTTAGGGTTAGGGGTTAGGGTTAGGGTACGCGTTAGGGTTAGGGTAGTTATTAAACCTATCCCACTCTCTAGATACCCCTTAGCACGTAAAGAAATATTATTTGGGGGTCCAGACATGGAGAAGAGTTTAGACACGAGGATAAGATAAGGAACACACCCATTATAAAGAAATCACATTAGGATTCTCTTTTTAAGCTGTTCCTTAAAACACTAGTGCTTAGGAAATCTATTGGAGGCAGAAGCAGTCAAGGGTAGCCTAGGGTTAGGGTTAGGCTTAGGGTTAGGGTTAGGGTACGGCTTAGGGTATGGGTTCGGGGAGGGGTTCGGGTACGGCGTATTGTATGGGTTAGGGTTAGGGTTAGGGTTCGTGTTAGGGTTAAGGCTCGGTTTAGGGTACGGGTTAGGATTAGGGTACGTGTTAGGGTTAGGGTAGGGGTTAGGGTTAGGGTACGCTTTAGGGTTAGGGTAGTTATTAAACCTATCCCACTCTCTAGATACCCCTTAGCACGTAAAGGAATATTATTTGGGGGTCCAGCCATGGAGAAGAGTTTAGACACTAGGATAAGATAAGGAACACACCCATTATAAAGAAATCACATTAGGATTCTCTTTTTAAGCTGTTCCTTAAAACACTAGTGCTTAGGAAATCTATTGGAGGCAGAAGCAGTCAAGGGTAGCCTAGGGTTAGGGATAGGCTTAGGGTTAGGGTTAGGGTATGGCTTTGGGTACGGGTTCGGGGAGGGGTTCGGGTACGGCGTAGGGTATGGGTTAGGGTTAGGGTTAGGGTAAGTGTTAGGCTTAGGGCTCGGTTTAGGGTACGGGTTAGGATTAGGGTACGTGTTAGGGTTAGGGTAGGGGTTAGGGTTAGGGTACGCGTTAGGGTTAGGGTAGTTATTAAACCTATCCCACTCTCTAGATACCCCTTAGCACGTAAAGGAATATTATTTGGAGTTCCAGCCATGGAGAAGAGTTTAGACACTAGGATAAGATAAGGAACACACACATTATAAAGAAATCACATTAGGATTCTCTTTTTAAGCTGTTCCTTAAAACACTAGTGCTTAGGAAATCTATTGGAGGCAGAAGCAGTCAAGGGTAGCCTAGGGTTAGGGTTAGGTTTAGGGTTAGGGTTAGGGTACGGCTTAGGTTACGGGTTCGGGGAGGGGTTTGGGTATGGCGTAGGGTATGGGTTACGGTTAGGGTTAGGGTTAGTGTTAGCGTTAGGGCTCGGTTTAGGATACGTGTTAGGATAAGTGTACGTGTTAGGGTTAGGGTAGGGGTTAGGGTTAGGGTACGCGTTAGGGTTAGGGTAGTTATTAAAACTGTCCCACTCTCTAGATACCACTTAGCACGTAAAGGAATATTATTTGGGGGTCCAGCCATGGAGAAGAGTTTAGACACTAGGATAAGATAAGGAACACACCCATTATAAGGAAATCACATTAGGATTCTCTTTTTAAGCTGTTCCTTAAAACACTACTGCTTAGGAAATCTATTGGAGGCAGAAGCAGTCAAGGGTAGCCTAGGGTTAGGGTTAGGCTTAGGGTTAGGGTTAGGGTACGGCTTAGGTTACGGGTTCGGGGAGGGGTTCGGGTACGGCGTAGGGTATGGGTTAGTGTTAGGGTTAGGGTTCGTGTTAGGGTTAGGGCTCGGTTTAGGGTACGGGTTAGGGTTAGGGTACGTTTTAGGGATAGGGTAGGGGTTAGAGTTAGGGTACGCGTTAGGGTTAGGGTAGTTATTAAACCTATCCCACTCTCTAGATACCCCTTAGCATGTAAAGGAATATTATTTGGGGGTCCAGCCATGGAGAAGAGTTTAGACACTAGGATAAGATAAGGAACACACCCATTATAAAGAAATCACATTAGGATTCTCTTTTTAAGCTGTTCCTTAAAACACTAGTGCTTAGGAAATCTATTGGAGGCAGAAGCAGTCAAGGGTAGCCTAGGGTTAGGGTTAGGCTTAGGGTTAGGGTTAGGGTACGGCTTAGGGTACGGGTTCGGGGAGGGGTTCGGGTACGGCGCAGGGTATGGGTTAGGGTTAGGGTTAGGGTTAGTGTTAGGGTTAGGGCTCGGTTTAGGGTACGGGTTAGGATTAGGGTACGTGTTAGGGTTAGGGTAGGGGTTAGGGTTAGGGTACGCGTTAGGGTTAGGGTAGTTATTAAACCTATCCCACTCTCTAGATACCCCTTAGCACGTAAAGGAATATTATTTGGGGGTCCAGCCATGGAGAAGGGTTTAGAAACTAGGATAAGATAAGGAACACACCCATTATAAAGAAATCACATTAGGATTCTCTTTTTAAGCTGTTCCTTAAAACACTAGTGCTTAGGAAATCTATTGGAGGCAGATGCACCCAAGGGTACCCTAGGGTTAGGGTTAGGCTTAGCGTTAGGGTTAGGGTACAGCTTAGGTTACGGGTTCGGGGAGGGGTTCGGGTACGGCGTAGGGTATGGGTTAGGGTTAGGGTTAGGGTTAGGGTTAGTGTTAGGGTTAGGGCTCGGTTTAGGGTATGGGTTAGGATTAGGGTACGTTTTAGGGTTAGGGTAGAGGTTAGGGTCAGGGTACGCGTTAGGGTTAGGGTAGTTATTAAACCTATCCCACTCTCTAGGTACCCCTTAGCACGTAAAGGAATATTATTTGGGGGTCCAGCCATGGAGAAGAGTTTAGACACTAGGATAAGATAAGGAACACACCCATTATAAAGAAATCACATTAGGATTCTCTTTTTAAGCTGTTCCTTAAAACACTAGTGCTTAGGAAATCTATTGGAGGCAGAAGCAGTCAAGGGTAGCCTAGGGTTAGGGATAGGCTTAGGGTTAGGGTTAGGGTATGGCTTTGGGTACGGGTTCGGGGAGGGGTTCGGGTACGGCGTAGGGTATGGGTTAGGGTTAGGGTTAGGGTAAGTGTTAGGGTTAGGGCTCGGTTTAGGGTACGGGTTAGGGTTAGGGTACGTTTTAGGGATAGGGTAGGGGTTAGAGTTAGGGTACGCGTTAGGGTTAGGGTAGTTATTAAACCTATCCCACTCTCTAGATACCCCTTAGCATGTAAAGGAATATTATTTGGGGGTCCAGCCATGGAGAAGAGTTTAGACACTAGGATAAGATAAGGAACACACCCATTATAAAGAAATCACATTAGGATTCTCTTTTTAAGCTGTTCCTTAAAACACTAGTGCTTAGGAAATCTATTGGAGGCAGAAGCAGTCAAGGGTAGCCTAGGGTTAGGGTTAGGCTTAGGGTTAGGGTTAGGGTATGGCTTAGGGTACGGGTTCGGGGAGGGGTTCGGGTACGGCGCAGGGTATGGGTTAGGGTTAGGGTTAGGGTTAGTGTTAGGGTTAGGGCTCGGTTTAGGGTACGGGTTAGGATTAGGGTACGTGTTAGGGTTAGGGTAGGGGTTAGGGTTAGGGTACGCGTTAGGGTTAGGGTAGTTATTAAACCTATCCCACTCTCTAGATACCCCTTAGCACGTAAAGGAATATTATTTGGGGGTCCAGCCATGGAGAAGGCTTTAGAAACTAGGATAAGATAAGGAACACACCCATTATAAAGAAATCACATTAGGATTCTCTTTTTAAGCTGTTCCTTAAAACACTAGTGCTTAGGAAATCTATTGGAGGCAGATGCACCCAAGGGTACCCTAGGGTTAGGGTTAGGCTTAGGGTTAGGGTTAGGGTACAGCTTAGGTTACGGGTTCGGGGAGGGGTTCGGGTACGGCGTAGGGTATGGGTTAGGGTTAGGGTTAGGGTTAGGGTTAGTGTTAGGGTTAGGGCTCGGTTTAGGGTATGGGTTAGGATTAGGGTACGTTTTAGGGTTAGGGTAGAGGTTAGGGTCAGGTTACGCGTTAGGGTTAGGGTAGTTATTAAACCTATCCCACTCTCTAGGTACCCCTTAGCACGTAAAGGAATATTATTTGGGGGTCCAGCCATGGAGAAGGGTTTAGACACTAGGATAAGATAAGGAACACACCCAGTATAAAGAAATCACATTAGGATTCTCTTTTTAAGCTGTTCCTTAAAACACTAGTGCTTAGGAAATCTATTGGAGGCAGAAGCAGTCAAGGGTAGCCTAGGGTTAGGGTTAGGCCTAGGGTTAGGGTTAGGGTACGGCTTAGGGTACGGGTTCGGGGAGGGGTTCGGTTACGGCGCAGGGTATGGGTTAGGGTTAGGATTAGGGTTAGTGTTAGGGTTAGGGCTCGGTTTAGGGTACGGGTTAGGATTAGGGTACGTGTTAGGGTTAGGGTAGGGGTTAGGGTTAGGGTACGCGTTAGGGTTAGGGTAGTTATTAAACCTATCCCACTCTCTAGATACCCCTTAGCACGTAAAGGAATATTATTTGGGGGTCCAGCCATGGAGAAGGGTTTAGAAACTAGGATAAGATAAGGAACACACCCATTATAAAGAAATCACATTAGGATTCTCTTTTTAAGCTGTTCCTTAAAACACTAGTGCTTAGGAAATCTATTGGAGGCAGATGCACCCAAGGGTACCCTAGGGTTAGGGTTAGGCTTAGGGTTAGGGTTAGGGTACAGCTTAGGTTACGGGTTCGGGGAGGGGTTCGGGTACGGCGTAGGGTATGGGTTAGGGTTAGGGTTAGGGTTAGGGTTAGTGTTAGGGTTAGGGATCGGTTTAGGGTATGGGTTAGGATTAGGGTACGTTTTAGGGTTAGGGTAGAGGTTAGGGTTAGGGTACGCGTTAGGGTTAGGGTAGTTATTAAACCTATCCCACTCTCTAGATACCCCTTAGCATGTAAAGGAATATTATTTGGAGTTCCAGCCATGGAGAAGAGTTTAGACACTAGGATAAGATAAGGAACACACCCATTATAAAGAAATCACATAAGGATTCTCTTTTTAAGCTGTTCCTTAAAACACTAGTGCTTAGGAAATCTATTGGAGGCAGAAGCAGTCAAGGGTAGCCTAGGGTTAGGGTTAGGCTTAGGGTTAGTGTTAGGGTACGGCTTTGGGTACGGGTTCGGGGAGGGGTTCGGGTACGGCGTAGGGTATGGGTTAGGGTTAGGGTTAGGGTTAGTGTTAGGGTTAGGGCTCGGTTTAGGGTACGGGTTAGGATTAGGGTACGTGTTAGGGTTAGTGTAGGGGTTAGGGTTAGGGTACGCGTTAACGTTAGGCTAGTTATTAAACCTTTCCCACTCTCTTGATACCCCTCAGCACGTAAAGAATATTATTTGGGGGTCTAGCCATGGAGAAGAGTTTAGACACTAGGATAAGATAAGGAACACACCCATTATAAAGAAGTCACATTAGGATTCTCTTTTTAAGCTGTTCCTTAAAACACTAGTGCTTAGGAAATCTATTGGAGGCAGAAGCAGCCAAGGGTAGCCTAGGGTTAGGGTTAGGTTTAGGGTTAGGGTTAGGGTACGGCTTAGGTTACGGGTTCGGGGAGGGGTTCGGGTACGGCGTAGGGTAGGGGTTAGGGTTAGGGTTAGGGTTAGGGTTAGTGTTAGGGTTAGGCCTCGGTTTAGGGTACGGGTTAGGATTAGGGTACGTTTTAGGGTTAGGGTAGGGGTTAGGGTTAGGGTACGCGTTAGGGTTAGGGTAGTTATTAAACCTATCCCACTCTCTAGGTACCCCTTAGCACGTAAAGGAATATTATTTGGGGGTCCAGCCATGGAGAAGAGTTTAGACACTAGGATAAGATAAGGAACACACCCATTATAAAGAAATCACATTAGGATTCTCTTTTTAAGCTGTTCCTTAAAACACTAGTGCTTAGGAAATCTATTGGAGGCAGAAGCAGTCAAGGGTAGCCTAGGGTTAGGGTTAGGCTTAGGGTTAGGGTTAGGGTACGGCTTAGGTTACGGGTTCGGGGAGGGGTTCGGGTATGGCGTAGGGTATGGGTTAGGGTTAGGGTTAGGGTTAGTGTTAGGGTTAGGGCTCGGTTTAGGGTATGTGTTAGGATTAGGGTACGTGTTAGGGTTAGGGTAGGGGTTAGGGTTAGGGTACGCGTTAGGGTTAGGGTAGTTATTAAAACTGTCCCACTCTCTAGATACCACTTAGCACGTAAAGGAATATTATTTGGGGGTCCAGCCATAGAGAAGAGTTTAGACACTAGGATAAGATAAGGAACACACCCATTTTAAGGAAATCACATTAGGATTCTCTTTTTAAGCTGTTCCTTAAAACACTAGTGCTTAGGAAATCTATTGGAGGCAGAAGCAGTCAAGGGTAGCCTAGGGTTAGGGTTAGGCTTAGGGTTAGGTTTAGGGTACGGCTTAGGGTACGGGTTCGGGGAGGGGTTCGGGTACGGCGTAGGGTATGGGTTAGGGTTAGGGTTAGGGTTCGTGTTAGGGTTAGGGCTCGGTTTAGGGTACGGGTTAGGATTAGGGTACGTGTCAGGGTTAGGGTAGGGGTTAGGGTTAGGGTACGCTTTAGGGTTAGGGTAGTTATTAAACCTATCCCACTCTCTAGATACCCCTTAGCACGTAAAGGAATATTACTTGGGGGTCCAGCCATGGAGAAGAGTTTAGACACTAGGATAAGATAAGGAACACACCCATTATAAAGAAATCACATTAGGATTCTCTTTTTAAGCTGTTCCTTAAAACACTAGTGCTTAGGAAATCTATTGGAGGCAGAAGCAGTCAAGGGTAGCCAAGGGTTAGGGTTAGGCTTAGGGTTAGGGTTAGGGTACGGCTTAGGTTACGGGTTCGGGGAGGGGTTCGGGTACGGCGTAGGGTATGGGTTAGGGTTAGGGTTAGGGTTCGTGTTAGGGTTAGGGCTCGGTTTAGGGTACGGGTTAGGATTAGGGTACGTGTTAGGGTTAGGGTAGGGGTTAGGGTTAGGGTACGCGTTAGGGTTAGGGTAGTTATTAAACCTATCCCACTCTCTAGATACCCCTTAGCACGTAAAGGAATATTATTTGGGGGTCCAGCCATGGAGAAGGGTTTAGAAACTAGGATAAGATAAGGAACACACCCATTATAAAGAAATCACATTAGGATTCTCTTTTTAAGCTGTTCCTTAAAACACTAGTGCTTAGGAAATCTATTGGAGGCAGATGCACCCAAGCGTACCCTAGGGTTAGGGTTAGGCTTAGGGTTAGGGTTATGGTACAGCTTAGGTTACGGGTTCGGGGAGGGGTCCGGGTACGGCGTAGGGTATGGGTTAGGGTTAGGGTTAGGGTTAGGGTTAGTGTTAGGGTTAGGGCTCGGTTTAGGGTACGGGTTAGGATTAGGGTACGTGTTAGGGTTAGGGGTTAGGGTTAGGGTACGCGTTAGGGTTAGGGTAGTTATTAAACCTATCCCACTCTCTAGATACCCCTTAGCACGTAAAGAAATATTATTTGGGGGTCCAGACATGGAGAAGAGTTTAGACACGAGGATAAGATAAGGAACACACCCATTATAAAGAAATCACATTAGGATTCTCTTTTTAAGCTGTTCCTTAAAACACTAGTGCTTAGGAAATCTATTGGAGGCAGAAGCAGTCAAGGGTAGCCTAGGGTTAGGGTTAGGCTTAGGGTTAGGGTTAGGGTACGGCTTAGGGTATGGGTTCGGGGAGGGGTTCGGGTACGGCGTATTGTATGGGTTAGGGTTAGGGTTAGGGTTCGTGTTAGGGTTAAGGCTCGGTTTAGGGTACGGGTTAGGATTAGGGTACGTGTTAGGGTTAGGGTAGGGGTTAGGGTTAGGGTACGCTTTAGGGTTAGGGTAGTTATTAAACCTATCCCACTCTCTAGATACCCCTTAGCACGTAAAGGAATATTATTTGGGGGTCCAGCCATGGAGAAGAGTTTAGACACTAGGATAAGATAAGGAACACACCCATTATAAAGAAATCACATTAGGATTCTCTTTTTAAGCTGTTCCTTAAAACACTAGTGCTTAGGAAATCTATTGGAGGCAGAAGCAGTCAAGGGTAGCCTAGGGTTAGGGATAGGCTTAGGGTTAGGGTTAGGGTATGGCTTTGGGTACGGGTTCGGGGAGGGGTTCGGGTACGGCGTAGGGTATGGGTTAGGGTTAGGGTTAGGGTAAGTGTTAGGCTTAGGGCTCGGTTTAGGGTACGGGTTAGGATTAGGGTACGTGTTAGGGTTAGGGTAGGGGTTAGGGTTAGGGTACGCGTTAGGGTTAGGGTAGTTATTAAACCTATCCCACTCTCTAGATACCCCTTAGCACGTAAAGGAATATTATTTGGAGTTCCAGCCATGGAGAAGAGTTTAGACACTAGGATAAGATAAGGAACACACACATTATAAAGAAATCACATTAGGATTCTCTTTTTAAGCTGTTCCTTAAAACACTAGTGCTTAGGAAATCTATTGGAGGCAGAAGCAGTCAAGGGTAGCCTAGGGTTAGGGTTAGGTTTAGGGTTAGGGTTAGGGTACGGCTTAGGTTACGGGTTCGGGGAGGGGTTTGGGTATGGCGTAGGGTATGGGTTACGGTTAGGGTTAGGGTTAGTGTTAGCGTTAGGGCTCGGTTTAGGATACGTGTTAGGATAAGTGTACGTGTTAGGGTTAGGGTAGGGGTTAGGGTTAGGGTACGCGTTAGGGTTAGGGTAGTTATTAAAACTGTCCCACTCTCTAGATACCACTTAGCACGTAAAGGAATATTATTTGGGGGTCCAGCCATGGAGAAGAGTTTAGACACTAGGATAAGATAAGGAACACACCCATTATAAGGAAATCACATTAGGATTCTCTTTTTAAGCTGTTCCTTAAAACACTACTGCTTAGGAAATCTATTGGAGGCAGAAGCAGTCAAGGGTAGCCTAGGGTTAGGGTTAGGCTTAGGGTTAGGGTTAGGGTACGGCTTAGGTTACGGGTTCGGGGAGGGGTTCGGGTACGGCGTAGGGTATGGGTTAGTGTTAGGGTTAGGGTTCGTGTTAGGGTTAGGGCTCGGTTTAGGGTACGGGTTAGGGTTAGGGTACGTTTTAGGGATAGGGTAGGGGTTAGAGTTAGGGTACGCGTTAGGGTTAGGGTAGTTATTAAACCTATCCCACTCTCTAGATACCCCTTAGCATGTAAAGGAATATTATTTGGGGGTCCAGCCATGGAGAAGAGTTTAGACACTAGGATAAGATAAGGAACACACCCATTATAAAGAAATCACATTAGGATTCTCTTTTTAAGCTGTTCCTTAAAACACTAGTGCTTAGGAAATCTATTGGAGGCAGAAGCAGTCAAGGGTAGCCTAGGGTTAGGGTTAGGCTTAGGGTTAGGGTTAGGGTACGGCTTAGGGTACGGGTTCGGGGAGGGGTTCGGGTACGGCGCAGGGTATGGGTTAGGGTTAGGGTTAGGGTTAGTGTTAGGGTTAGGGCTCGGTTTAGGGTACGGGTTAGGATTAGGGTACGTGTTAGGGTTAGGGTAGGGGTTAGGGTTAGGGTACGCGTTAGGGTTAGGGTAGTTATTAAACCTATCCCACTCTCTAGATACCCCTTAGCACGTAAAGGAATATTATTTGGGGGTCCAGCCATGGAGAAGGGTTTAGAAACTAGGATAAGATAAGGAACACACCCATTATAAAGAAATCACATTAGGATTCTCTTTTTAAGCTGTTCCTTAAAACACTAGTGCTTAGGAAATCTATTGGAGGCAGATGCACCCAAGGGTACCCTAGGGTTAGGGTTAGGCTTAGCGTTAGGGTTAGGGTACAGCTTAGGTTACGGGTTCGGGGAGGGGTTCGGGTACGGCGTAGGGTATGGGTTAGGGTTAGGGTTAGGGTTAGGGTTAGTGTTAGGGTTAGGGCTCGGTTTAGGGTATGGGTTAGGATTAGGGTACGTTTTAGGGTTAGGGTAGAGGTTAGGGTCAGGGTACGCGTTAGGGTTAGGGTAGTTATTAAACCTATCCCACTCTCTAGGTACCCCTTAGCACGTAAAGGAATATTATTTGGGGGTCCAGCCATGGAGAAGAGTTTAGACACTAGGATAAGATAAGGAACACACCCATTATAAAGAAATCACATTAGGATTCTCTTTTTAAGCTGTTCCTTAAAACACTAGTGCTTAGGAAATCTATTGGAGGCAGAAGCAGTCAAGGGTAGCCTAGGGTTAGGGATAGGCTTAGGGTTAGGGTTAGGGTATGGCTTTGGGTACGGGTTCGGGGAGGGGTTCGGGTACGGCGTAGGGTATGGGTTAGGGTTAGGGTTAGGGTAAGTGTTAGGGTTAGGGCTCGGTTTAGGGTACGGGTTAGGATTAGGGTACGTGTTAGGGTTAGGGTAGGGGTTAGGGTTAGGGTACGCGTTAGGGTTAGGGTAGTTATTAAACCTATCCCACTCTCTAGATACCCCTTAGCACGTAAAGGAATATTATTTGGAGTTCCAGCCATGGAGAAGAGTTTAGACACTAGGATAAGATAAGGAACACACACATTATAAAGAAATCACATTAGGATTCTCTTTTTAAGCTGTTCCTTAAAACACTAGTGCTTAGGAAATCTATTGGAGGCAGAAGCAGTCAAGGGTAGCCTAGGGTTAGGCTTAGGCTTAGGGTTAGGGTTAGGGTACGGCTTAGGGTACGGGTTCGGGGAGGGGTTCGGGTACGGCGTAGGGTATGGGTTAGGGTTAGGGTTAGGGTTCGTGTTAGTGTTAGGGCTCGGTTTAGGGTACGGGTTAGGATTAGGGTACGTGTTAGGGTTAGGGTAGGGGTTAGGGTTAGGGTACGCGTTAGGGTTAGGGTAGTTATTAAACCTATCCCACTCTCTAGATACCCCTTAGCACGTAAAGGAATATTATTTGGGGGTCCAGCCATGGAGAAGAGTTTAGACACTAGGATAAGATAAGGAACACACCCAGTATAAAGAAATCACATTAGGATTCTCTTTTTAAGCTGTTCCTTCAAACACTAGTGCTTAGGAAATCTATTGGAGGCAGAAGCAGTCAAGGGTAGCCTAGGGTTAGGGTTAGGCTTAGGGTTAGGGTTAGGGTACGGCTTAGGGTACGGGTTCGGGGAGGGGCTCGAGTACGGCATAGGGTATGGGTTAGGGTTAGGGTTAGGGTTAGTGTTAGGGTTAGGGCTCGGTTTAGGGTACGGTTTAGGATTAGGGTACGTGTTAGGGTTAGGGTAGGGGTTAGGGTTAGGGTACGCGTTAGGGTTAGGGTAGTTATTAAACCTATCCCACTCTCTAGGTACCCCTTAGCACGTAAAGGAATATTATTTGGGGGTCCAGCCATGGAGAAGAGTTTAGACACTAGGATAAGATAAGGAACACACCCATTATAAAGAAATCACATTAGGATTCTCTTTTTAAGCTGTTCCTTAAAACACTAGTGCTTAGGAAATCTATTGGAGGCAGAAGCAGTCAAGGGTAGCCTAGGGTTAGGGTTAGGCTTAGGGTTAGGGTTAGGGTACGGCTTAGGTTACGGGTTCGGGGAGGGGTTCGGGTATGGCGTAGGGTATGGGTTAGGGTTAGGGTTAGGGTTAGTGTTAGCGTTAGGGCTCGGTTTAGGATACGTGTTAGGATTAGGGTACGTGTTAGGGTTAGGGTAGGGGTTAGGGTTAGGGTACGCGTTAGGGTTAGGGTAGTTATTAAAACTGTCCCACTCTCTAGATACCACTTAGCACGTAAAGGAATATTATTTGGGGGTCCAGCCATGGAGAAGAGTTTAGACACTAGGATAAGATAAGGAACACACCCATTATAAGGAAATCACATTAGGATTCTCTTTTTAAGCTGTTCCTTAAAACACTACTGCTTAGGAAATCTATTGGAGGCAGAAGCAGTCAAGGGTAGCCTAGGGTTAGGGTTAGGCTTAGGGTTAGGGTTAGGGTACGGCTTAGGTTACGGGTTCGGGGAGGGGTTCGGGTACGGCGTAGGGTATGGGTTAGTGTTAGGGTTAGGGTTCGTGTTAGGGTTAGGGCTCGGTTTAGGGTACGGGTTAGGGTTAGGGTACGTTTTAGGGATAGGGTAGGGGTTAGAGTTAGGGTACGCGTTAGGGTTAGGGTAGTTATTAAACCTATCCCACTCTCTAGATACCCCTTAGCATGTAAAGGAATATTATTTGGGGGTCCAGCCATGGAGAAGAGTTTAGACACTAGGATAAGATAAGGAACACACCCATTATAAAGAAATCACATTAGGATTCTCTTTTTAAGCTGTTCCTTAAAACACTAGTGCTTAGGAAATCTATTGGAGGCAGAAGCAGTCAAGGGTAGCCTAGGGTTAGGGTTAGGCTTAGGGTTAGGGTTAGGGTATGGCTTAGGGTACGGGTTCGGGGAGGGGTTCGGGTACGGCGCAGGGTATGGGTTAGGGTTAGGGTTAGGGTTAGTGTTAGGGTTAGGGCTCGGTTTAGGGTACGGGTTAGGATTAGGGTACGTGTTAGGGTTAGGGTAGGGGTTAGGGTTAGGGTACGCGTTAGGGTTAGGGTAGTTATTAAACCTATCCCACTCTCTAGATACCCCTTAGCACGTAAAGGAATATTATTTGGGTGTCCAGCCATGGAGAAGGGTTTAGAAACTAGGATAAGATAAGGAACACACCCATTATAAAGAAATCACATTAGGATTCTCTTTTTAAGCTGTTCCTTAAAACACTAGTGCTTAGGAAATCTATTGGAGGCAGATGCACCCAAGGGTACCCTAGGGTTAGGGTTAGGCTTAGGGTTAGGGTTAGGGTACAGCTTAGGTTACGGGTTCGGGGAGGGGTTCGGGTACGGCGTAGGGTATGGGTTAGGGTTAGGGTTAGGGTTAGGGTTAGTGTTAGGGTTAGGGCTCGGTTTAGGGTATGGGTTAGGATTAGGGTACGTTTTAGGGTTAGGGTAGAGGTTAGGGTCAGGTTACGCGTTAGGGTTAGGGTAGTTATTAAACCTATCCCACTCTCTAGGTACCCCTTAGCACGTAAAGGAATATTATTTGGGGGTCCAGCCATGGAGAAGGGTTTAGACACTAGGATAAGATAAGGAACACACCCAGTATAAAGAAATCACATTAGGATTCTCTTTTTAAGCTGTTCCTTAAAACACTAGTGCTTAGGAAATCTATTGGAGGCAGAAGCAGTCAAGGGTAGCCTAGGGTTAGGGTTAGGCCTAGGGTTAGGGTTAGGGTACGGCTTAGGGTACGGGTTCGGGGAGGGGTTCGGTTACGGCGCAGGGTATGGGTTAGGGTTAGGATTAGGGTTAGTGTTAGGGTTAGGGCTCGGTTTAGGGTACGGGTTAGGATTAGGGTACGTGTTAGGGTTAGGGTAGGGGTTAGGGTTAGGGTACGCGTTAGGGTTAGGGTAGTTATTAAACCTATCCCACTCTCTAGATACCCCTTAGCACGTAAAGGAATATTATTTGGGGGTCCAGCCATGGAGAAGGGTTTAGAAACTAGGATAAGATAAGGAACACACCCATTATAAAGAAATCACATTAGGATTCTCTTTTTAAGCTGTTCCTTAAAACACTAGTGCTTAGGAAATCTTTTGGAGGCAGATGCACCCAAGGGTACCCTAGGGTTAGGGTTAGGCTTAGGGTTAGGGTTAGGGTACAGCTTAGGCTACGGGTTCGGGGAGGGGTTCGGGTACGGCGTAGGGTATGGGTTAGGGTTAGGGTTAGGGTTAGGGTTAGTGTTAGGGTTAGGGATCGGTTTAGGGTATGGGTTAGGATTAGGGTACGTTTTAGGGTTAGGGTAGAGGTTAGGGTTAGGGTACGCGTTAGGGTTAGGGTAGTTATTAAACCTATCCCACTCTCTAGATACCCCTTAGCATGTAAAGGAATATTATTTGGAGTTCCAGCCATGGAGAAGAGTTTAGACACTAGGATAAGATAAGGAACACACCCATTATAAAGAAATCACATAAGGATTCTCTTTTTAAGCTGTTCCTTAAAACACTAGTGCTTAGGAAATCTATTGGAGGCAGAAGCAGTCAAGGGTAGCCTAGGGTTAGGGTTAGGCTTAGGGTTAGTGTTAGGGTACGGCTTTGGGTACGGGTTCGGGGAGGGGTTCGGGTACGGCGTAGGGTATGGGTTAGGGTTAGGGTTAGGGTTAGTGTTAGGGTTAGGGCTCGGTTTAGGGTACGGGTTAGGATTAGGGTACGTGTTAGGGTTAGTGTAGGGGTTAGGGTTAGGGTACGCGTTAGCGTTAGGCTAGTTATTAAACCTTTCCCACTCTCTTGATACCCCTCAGCACGTAAAGAATATTATTTGGGGGTCTAGCCATGGAGAAGAGTTTAGACACTAGGATAAGATAAGGAACACACCCATTATAAAGAAGTCACATTAGGATTCTCTTTTTAAGCTGTTCCTTAAAACACTAGTGCTTAGGAAATCTATTGGAGGCAGAAGCAGCCAAGGGTAGCCTAGGGTTAGGGTTAGGTTTAGGGTTAGGGATAGGGTACGGCTTAGGTTACGGGTTCGGGGAGGGGTTCGGGTACGGCGTAGGGTAGGGGTTAGGGTTAGGGTTAGGGTTAGGGTTAGTGTTAGGGTTAGGCCTCGGTTTAGGGTACGGGTTAGGATTAGGGTACGTTTTAGGGTTAGGGTAGGGGTTAGGGTTAGGGTACGCGTTAGGGTTAGGGTAGTTATTAAACCTATCCCACTCTCTAGGTACCCCTTAGCACGTAAAGGAATATTATTTGGGGGTCCAGCCATGGAGAAGAGTTTAGACACTAGGATAAGATAAGGAACACACCCATTATAAAGAAATCACATTAGGATTCTCTTTTTAAGCTGTTCCTTAAAACACTAGTGCTTAGGAAATCTATTGGAGGCAGAAGCAGTCAAGGGTAGCCTAGGGTTAGGGTTAGGCTTAGGGTTAGGGTTAGGGTACGGCTTAGGTTACGGGTTCGGGGAGGGGTTCGGGTATGGCGTAGGGTATGGGTTAGTGTTAGGGTTAGGGTTAGTGTTAGGGTTAGGGCTCGGTTTAGGGTACGTGTTAGGATTAGGGTACGTGTTAGGGTTAGGGTAGGGGTTAGGGTTAGGGTACGCGTTAGGGTTAGGGTAGTTATTAAAACTGTCCCACTCTCTAGATACCACTTAGCACGTAAAGGAATATTATTTGGGGGTCTAGCCATAGAGAAGAGTTTAGACACTAGGATAAGATAAGGAACACACCCATTTTAAGGAAATCACATTAGGATTCTCTTTTTAAGCTGTTCCTTAAAACACTACTGCTTAGGAAATCTATTGGAGGCAGAAGCAGTCAAGGGTAGCCTAGGGTTAGGGTTAGGCTTAGGGTTAGGGTTAGGGTACGGCTTAGGGTACGGGTTCGGGGAGGGGTTCGGGTACGGCGTAGGGTATGGGTTAGGGTTAGGGTTAGGGTTCGAGTTAGGGTTAGGGCTCGGTTTAGGGTACGGGTTAGGATTAGGGTACGTGTTAGGGTTAGGGTAGGGGTTAGGGTTAGGGTACGCTTTAGGGTTAGGGTAGTTATTAAACCTATCCCACTCTCTAGATACCCCTTAGCACGTAAAGGAATATTACTTGGGGGTCCAGCCATGGAGAAGAGTTTAGACACTAGGATAAGATAAGGAACACACCCATTATAAAGAAATCACATTAGGATTCTCTTTTTAAGCTGTTCCTTAAAACACTAGTGCTTAGGAAATCTATTGGAGGCAGAAGCAGTCAAGGGTAGCCAAGGGTTAGGGTTAGGCTTAGGGTTAGGGTTAGGGTACGGCTTAGGTTACGGGTTCGGGGAGGGGTTCGGGTACGGCGTAGGGTATGGGTTAGGGTTAGGGTTAGGGTTCGTGTTAGGGTTAGGGCTCGGTTTAGGGTACGGGTTAGGATTAGGGTACGTGTTAGGGTTAGGGTAGGGGTTAGGGTTAGGGTACGCGTTAGGGTTAGGGTAGTTATTAAACCTATCCCACTCTCTAGATACCCCTTAGCACGTAAAGGAATATTATTTGGGGGTCCAGCCATGGAGAAGGGTTTAGAAACTAGGATAAGATAAGGAACACACCCATTATAAAGAAATCACATTAGGATTCTCTTTTTAAGCTGTTCCTTAAAACACTAGTGCTTAGGAAATCTATTGGAGGCAGATGCACCCAAGGGTACCCTAGGGTTAGGGTTAGGCTTAGGGTTAGGGTTAGGGTACAGCTTAGGTTACGGGTTCGGGGAGGGGTCCGGGTACGGCGTAGGGTATGGGTTAGGGTTAGGGTTAGGGTTAGGGTTAGTGTTAGGGTTAGGGCTCGGTTTAGGGTACGGGTTAGGATTAGGGTACGTGTTAGGGTTAGGGGTTAGGGTTAGGGTACGCGTTAGGGTTAGGGTAGTTATTAAACCTATCCCACTCTCTAGATACCCCTTAGCACGTAAAGAAATATTATTTGGGGGTCCAGACATGGAGAAGAGTTTAGACACGAGGATAAGATAAGGAACACACCCATTATAAAGAAATCACATTAGGATTCTCTTTTTAAGCTGTTCCTTAAAACACTAGTGCTTAGGAAATCTATTGGAGGCAGAAGCAGTCAAGGGTAGCCTAGGGTTAGGGTAAGGCTTAGGGTTAGGGTTAGGGTACGGCTTAGGGTATGGGTTCGGGGAGGGGTTCGGGTACGGCGTATTGTATGGGTTAGGTTTAGGGTTAGGGTTCGTGTTAGGGTTAAGGCTCGGTTTAGGGTACGGGTTAGGATTAGGGTACGTGTTAGGGTTAGGGTAGGGGTTAGGGTTAGGGTACGCTTTAGGGTTAGGGTAGTTATTAAACCTATCCCACTCTCTAGATACCCCTTAGCACGTAAAGGAATATTATTTGGGGGTCCAGCCATGGAGAAGAGTTTAGACACTAGGATAAGATAAGGAACACACCCATTATAAAGAAATCACATTAGGATTCTCTTTTTAAGCTGTTCCTTAAAACACTAGTGCTTAGGAAATCTATTGGAGGCAGAAGCAGTCAAGGGTAGCCTAGGGTTAGGGATAGGCTTAGGGTTAGGGTTAGGGTATGGCTTTGGGTACGGGTTCGGGGAGGGGTTCGGGTACGGCGTAGGGTATGGGTTAGGGTTAGGGTTAGGGTAAGTGTTAGGGTTAGGGCTCGGTTTAGGGTACGGGTTAGGATTAGGGTACGTGTTAGGGTTAGGGTAGGGGTTAGGGTTAGGGTACGCGTTAGGGTTAGGGTAGTTATTAAACCTATCTCACTCTCTAGATACCCCTTAGCACGTAAAGGAATATTATTTGGGGGTCCAGCCATGGAGAAGAGTTTAGACACTAGGATAAGATAAGGAACACACCCATTATAAAGAAATCACATTAGGATTCTCTTTTTAAGCTGTTCCTTCAAACACTAGTGCTTAGGAAATCTATTGGAGGCAGAAGCAGTCAAGGGTAGCCTAGGGTTAGGGTTAGGTTTAGGGTTAGGGTTAGGGTACGGCTTAGGTTACGGGTTCGGGGAGGGGTTTGGGTATGGCGTAGGGTATGGGTTACGGTTAGGGTTAGGGTTAGTGTTAGCGTTAGGGCTCGGTTTAGGATACGTGTTAGGATAAGTGTACGTGTTAGGGTTAGGGTAGGGGTTAGGGTTAGGGTACGCGTTAGGGTTAGGGTAGTTATTAAAACTGTCCCACTCTCTAGATACCACTTAGCACGTAAAGGAATATTATTTGGGGGTCCAGCCATGGAGAAGAGTTTAGACACTAGGATAAGATAAGGAACACACCCATTATAAGGAAATCACATTAGGATTCTCTTTTTAAGCTGTTCCTTAAAACACTACTGCTTAGGAAATCTATTGGAGGCAGAAGCAGTCAAGGGTAGCCTAGGGTTAGGGTTAGGCTTAGGGTTAGGGTTAGGGTACGGCTTAGGTTACGGGTTCGGGGAGGGGTTCGGGTACGGCGTAGGGTATGGGTTAGTGTTAGGGTTAGGGTTCGTGTTAGGGTTAGGGCTCGGTTTAGGGTACGGGTTAGGGTTAGGGTACGTTTTAGGGATAGGGTAGGGGTTAGAGTTAGGGTACGCGTTAGGGTTAGGGTAGTTATTAAACCTATCCCACTCTCTAGATACCCCTTAGCATGTAAAGGAATATTATTTGGGGGTCCAGCCATGGAGAAGAGTTTAGACACTAGGATAAGATAAGGAACACACCCATTATAAAGAAATCACATTAGGATTCTCTTTTTAAGCTGTTCCTTAAAACACTAGTGCTTAGGAAATCTATTGGAGGCAGAAGCAGTCAAGGGTAGCCTAGGGTTAGGGTTAGGCTTAGGGTTAGGGTTAGGGAATGGCTTAGGGTACGGGTTCGGGGAGGGGTTCGGGTACGGCGCAGGGTATGGGTTAGGGTTAGGGTTAGGGTTAGTGTTAGGGTTAGGGCTCGGTTTAGGGTACGGGTTAGGATTAGGGTACGTGTTAGGGTTAGGGTAGGGGTTAGGGTTAGGGTACGCGTTAGGGTTAGGGTAGTTATTAAACCTATCCCACTCTCTAGATACCCCTTAGCACGTAAAGGAATATTATTTGGGGGTCCAGCCATGGAGAAGGGTTTAGAAACTAGGATAAGATAAGGAACACACCCATTATAAAGAAATCACATTAGGATTCTCTTTTTAAGCTGTTCCTTAAAACACTAGTGCTTAGGAAATCTATTGGAGGCAGATGCACCCAAGGGTACCCTAGGGTTAGGGTTAGGCTTAGCGTTAGGGTTAGGGTACAGCTTAGGTTACGGGTTCAGGGAGGGGTTCGGGTACGGCGTAGGGTATGGGTTAGGGTTAGGGTTAGGGTTAGTGTTAGTGTTAGGGTTAGGGCTCGGTTTAGGGTATGGGTTAGGATTAGGGTACGTTTTAGGGTTAGGGTAGAGGTTAGGGTCAGGGTACGCGTTAGGGTTAGGGTAGTTATTAAACCTATCCCACTCTCTAGGTACCCCTTAGCACGTAAAGGAATATTATTTGGGTGTCCAGCCATGGAGAAGGGTTTAGACACTAGGATAAGATAAGGAACACACCCAGTATAAAGAAATCACATTAGGATTCTCTTTTTAAGCTGTTCCTTAAAACACTAGTGCTTAGGAAATCTATTGGAGGCAGAAGCAGTCAAGGGTAGCCAAGGGTTAGGGTTAGGCTTAGGGTTAGGGTTAGGGTACGGCTTAGGGTAGGGGTTCGGGGAGGGGTTCGGGTACGGCGTAGGGTATGGGTTAGGGTTAGGGTTAGGGTTCGTGTTAGGGTTAGGGCTCGGTTTAGGGTACGGGTTAGGTTTAGGGTACGTGTTAGGGTTAGAGTAGGGGTTAGGGTTAGGTTACGCGTCAGGGTTAGGGTAGTTATTAAACCTATCCCACTCTCTAGATACCCCTTAGCATGTAAAGGAATATTATTTGGGGGTCCAGCCATGGAGAAGAGTTTAGACACTAGGATAAGATAAGGAACACACCCATTATAAAGAAATCACATTAGGATTCTCTTGTTAAGCTGTTCCTTAAAACACTAGTGCTTAGGAAATCTATTGGAGGCAGAAGCAGTCAAGGGTAGCCTAGGGTTAGGGTTAGGCCTAGGGTTAGGGTTAGGGTACGGCTTAGGGTACGGGTTCGGGGAGGGGTTCGGTTACGGCGCAGGGTATGGGTTAGGGTTAGGGTTAGGGTTCGTGTTAGGGTTAGGGCTCGGTTTAGGGTACAGGTTAGGATTAGGATACGTGTTAGGGTTAGGGTAGGGGTTAGGGTTAGGGTACGCTTTAGGGTTAGGGTAGTTATTAAACCTATCCCACTCTCTAGATACCCCTTAGCACGTAAAGGAATATTATTTGGGGGTCCAGCCATGGAGAAGAGTTTAGACACTAGGATAAGATAAGGAACACACCCATTATAAAGAAATCACATTAGGATTCTCTTTTTAAGCTGTTCCTTAAAACACTAGTGCTTAGGAAATCTATTGGAGGCAGAAGCAGTCAAGGGTAGCCTAGGGTTAGGGATAGGCTTAGGGTTAGGGTTAGGGTATGGCTTTGGGTACGGGTTCGGGGAGGGGTTCGGGTACGGCGTAGGGTATGGGTTAGGGTTAGGGTTAGGGTAAGTGTTAGGGTTAGGGCTCGGTTTAGGGTACGGGTTAGGATTAGGGTACGTGTTAGGGTTAGGGTAGGGGTTAGGGTTAGGGTACGCGTTAGGGTTAGGGTAGTTATTAAACCTATCCCACTCTCTAGATACCCCTTAGCACGTAAAGGAATATTATTTGGAGTTCCAGCCATGGAGAAGAGTTTAGACACTAGGATAAGATAAGGAACACACACATTATAAAGAAATCACATTAGGATTCTCTTTTTAAGCTGTTCCTTAAAACACTAGTGCTTAGGAAATCTATTGGAGGCAGAAGCAGTCAAGGGTAGCCTAGGGTTAGGGTTAGGCTTAGGGTTAGGGTTAGGGTACGGCTTAGGGTACGGGTTCGGGGAGGGGTTCGGGTACGGCGTAGGGTATGGGTTAGGGTTAGGGTTAGGGTTCGTGTTAGTGTTAGGGCTCGGTTTAGGGTACGGGTTAGGATTAGGGTACGTGTTAGGGTTAGGGTAGGGGTTAGGGTTAGGGTACGCGTTAGGGTTAGGGTAGTTATTAAACCTATCCCACTCTCTAGATACCCCTTAGCACGTAAAGGAATATTATTTGGGGGTCCAGCCATGGAGAAGAGTTTAGACACTAGGATAAGATAAGGAACACACCCAGTATAAAGAAATCACATTAGGATTCTCTTTTTAAGCTGTTCCTTAAAACACTAGTGCTTAGGAAATCTATTGGAGGCAGAAGCAGTCAAGGGTAGCCTAGGGTTAGGGTTAGGCTTAGGGTTAGGGTTAGGGTACGGCTTAGGGTACGGGTTCGGGGAGGGGCTCGAGTACGGCATAGGGTATGGGTTAGGGTTAGGGTTAGGGTTAGTGTTAGGGTTAGGGCTCGGTTTAGGGTACGGTTTAGGATTAGGGTACGTGTTAGGGTTAGGGTAGGGGTTAGGGTTAGGGTACGCGTTAGGGTTAGGGTAGTTATTAAACCTATCCCACTCTCTAGGTACCCCTTAGCACGTAAAGGAATATTATTTGGGGGTCCAGCCATGGAGAAGAGTTTAGACACTAGGATAAGATAAGGAACACACCCATTATAAAGAAATCACATTAGGATTCTCTTTTTAAGCTGTTCCTTAAAACACTAGTGCTTAGGAAATCTATTGGAGGCAGAAGCAGTCAAGGGTAGCCTAGGGTTAGGGTTAGGCTTAGGGTTAGAGTTAGGGTACGGCTTAGGTTACGGGTTCGGGGAGGGGTTCGGGTATGGCGTAGGGTATGGGTTAGGGTTAGGGTTAGGGTTAGTGTTAGCGTTAGGGCTCGGTTTAGGATACGTGTTAGGATTAGGGTACGTGTTAGGGTTAGGGTAGGGGTTAGTGTTAGGGTACGCGTTAGGGTTAGGGTAGTTATTAAAACTGTCCCACTCTCTAGATACCACTTAGCACGTAAAGGAATATTATTTGGGGGTCCAGCCATGGAGAAGAGTTTAGACACTAGGATAAGATAAGGAACACACCCATTATAAGGAAATCACATTAGGATTCTCTTTTTAAGCTGTTCCTTAAAACACTAGTGCTTAGGAAATCTATTGGAGGCAGAAGCAGTCAAGGGTAGCCTAGGGTTAGGGTTAGGCTTAGGGTTAGGGTTAGGGTATGGCTTAGGGTACGGGTTCGGGGAGGGGTTCGGGTACGGCGCAGCGTATGGGTTAGGGTTAGGGTTAGGGTTAGTGTTAGGGTTAGGGCTCGGTTTAGGGTACGTGTTAGGATTAGGGTACGTGTTAGGGTTAGGGTAGGGGTTAGGGTTAGGGTACGCGTTAGGGTTAGGGTAGTTATTAAACCTATCCCACTCTCTAGATACCCCTTAGCACGTAAAGGAATATTATTTGGGGGTCCAGCCATGGAGAAGGGTTTAGAAACTAGGATAAGATAAGGAACACACCCATTATAAAGAAATCACATTAGGATTCTCTTTTTAAGCTGTTCCTTAAAACACTAGTGCTTAGGAAATCTATTGGAGGCAGATGCACCCAAGGGTACCCTAGGGTTAGGGTTAGGCTTAGGGTTAGGGTTAGGGTACAGCTTAGGTTACGGGTTCGGGGAGGGGTTCGGGTACGGCGTAGGGTATGGGTTAGGGTTAGGGTTAGGGTTAGGGTTAGTGTTAGGGTTAGGGCTCGGTTTAGGGTATGGGATAGGATTAGGGTACGTTTTAGGGTTAGGGTAGAGGTTAGGGTTAGGGTACGCGTTAGGGTTAGGGTAGTTATTAAACCTATCCCACTCTCTAGATACCCCTTAGCATGTAAAGGAATATTATTTGGAGTTCCAGCCATGGAGAAGAGTTTAGACACTAGGATAAGATAAGGAACACACCCATTATAAAGAAATCACATAAGGATTCTCTTTTTAAGCTGTTCCTTAAAACACTAGTGCTTAGGAAATCTATTGGAGGCAGAAGCAGTCAAGGGTAGCCTAGGGTTAGGGTTAGGCTTAGGGTTAGTGTTAGGGTACGGCTTTGGGTACGGGTTCGGGGAGGGGTTCGGGTACGGCGTAGGGTATGGGTTAGGATTAGGGTTAGGGTTAGTGTTAGGGTTAGGGCTCGGTTTAGGGTACGGGTTAGGATTAGGGTACGTGTTAGGGTTAGTGTAGGGGTTAGGGTTAGGGTACGCGTTAGCGTTAGGCTAGTTATTAAACCTTTCCCACTCTCTTGATACCCCTCAGCACGTAAAGAATATTATTTGGGGGTCTAGCCATGGAGAAGAGTTTAGACACTAGGATAAGATAAGGAACACACCCATTATAAAGAAGTCACATTAGGATTCTCTTTTTAAGCTGTTCCTTAAAACACTAGTGCTTAGGAAATCTATTAGAGGCAGAAGCAGCCAAGGGTAGCCTAGGGTTAGGGTTAGGTTTAGGGTTAGGGTTAGGGTACGGCTTAGCTTACGGGTTCGGGGAGGGGTTCGGGTACGGCGTAGGGTAGGGGTTAGGGTTAGGGTTAGGGTTAGGGTTAGTGTTAGGGTTAGGCCTCGGTTTAGGGTACGGGTTAGGATTAGGGTACGTTTTAGGGTTAGGGTAGGGGTTAGGGTTAGGGTACGCGTTAGGGTTAGGGTAGTTATTAAACCTATCCCACTCTCTAGGTACCCCTTAGCACGTAAAGGAATATTATTTGGGGGTCCAGCCATGGAGAAGAGTTTAGACACTAGGATAAGATAAGGAACACACCCATTATAAAGAAATCACATTAGGATTCTCTTTTTAAGCTGTTCCTTAAAACACTAGTGCTTAGGAAATCTATTGGAGGCAGAAGCAGTCAAGGGTAGCCTAGGGTTAGGGTTAGGCTTAGGGTTAGGGTTAGGGTACGGCTTAGGTTACGGGTTCGGGGAGGGGTTCGGGTATGGCGTAGGGTATGGGTTAGGGTTAGGGTTAGGGTTAGTGTTAGGATTAGGGCTCGGTTTAGGGTACGTGTTAGGATTAGGGTACGTGTTAGGGTTAGGGTAGGGGTTAGGGTTAGGGTACGCGTTAGGGTTAGGGTAGTTATTAAAACTGTCCCACTCTCTAGATACCACTTAGCACGTAAAGGAATATTATTTGGGGGTCCAGCCATAGAGAAGAGTTTAGACACTAGGATAAGATAAGGAACACACCCATTATAAAGAAATCACATTAGGATTCTCTTTTTAAGCTGTTCCTTAAAACACTAGTGCTTAGGAAATCTATTGGAGGCAGATGCACCCAAGGGTACCCTAGGGTTAGGGTTAGGCTTAGGGTTCGGGTTAGGGTACAGCTTAGGTTACGGGTTCGGGGAGGGGTCCGGGTACGGCGTAGGGTATGGGTTAGGGTTAGGGTTAGGGTTAGGGTTAGTGTTAGGGTTAGGGCTCGGTTTAGGGTACGGGTTAGGATTAGGGTACGTGTTAGGGTTAGGGGTTAGGGTTAGGGTACGCGTTAGGGTTAGGGTAGTTATTAAACCTATCCCACTCTCTAGATACCCCTTAGCACGTAAAGAAATATTATTTGGGGGTCCAGACATGGAGAAGAGTTTAGACACGAGGATAAGATAAGGAACACACCCATTATAAAGAAATCACATTAGGATTCTCTTTTTAAGCTGTTCCTTAAAACACTAGTGCTTAGGAAATCTATTGGAGGCAGAAGCAGTCAAGGGTAGCCTAGGGTTAGGGTTAGGCTTAGGGTTAGGGTTAGGGTACGGCTTAGGGTATGGGTTCGGGGAGGGGTTCGGGTACGGCGTATTGTATGGGTTAGGGTTAGGGTTCGTGTTAGGGTTAAGGCTCGGTTTAGGGTACGGGTTAGGATTAGGGTACGTGTTAGGGTTAGGGTAGGGGTTAGGGTTAGGGTACGCTTTAGGGTTAGGGTAGTTATTAAACCTATCCCACTCTCTAGATACCCCTTAGCACGTAAAGGAATATTATTTGGTGGTCCAGCCATGGAGAAGAGTTTAGACACTAGGATAAGATAAGGAACACACCCATTATAAAGAAATCACATTAGGATTCTCTTTTTAAGCTGTTCCTTAAAACACTAGTGCTTAGGAAATCTATTGGAGGCAGAAGCAGTCAAGGGTAGCCTAGGGTTAGGGATAGGCTTAGGGTTAGGGTTAGGGTATGGCTTTGGGTACGGGTTCGGGGAGGGGTTCGGGTACGGCGTAGGGTATGGGTTAGGGTTAGGGTTAGGGTAAGTGTTAGGGTTAGGGCTCGGTTTAGGGTACGGGTTAGGATTAGGGTACGTGTTAGGGTTAGGGTAGGGGTTAGGGTTAGGGTACGCGTTAGGGTTAGGGTAGTTATTAAACCTATCCCACTCTCTAGATACCCCTTAGCACGTAAAGGAATATTATTTGGAGTTCCAGCCATGGAGAAGAGTTTAGACACTAGGATAAGATAAGGAACACACACATTATAAAGAAATCACATTAGGATTCTCTTTTTAAGCTGTTCCTTAAAACACTAGTGCTTAGGAAATCTATTGGAGGCAGAAGCAGTCAAGGGTAGCCTAGGGTTAGTGTTAGGCTTAGGGTTAGGGTTAGGGTACGGCTTAGGGTACGGGTTCGGGGAGGGGTTCGGGTATGGCGTAGGGTATGGGTTAGGGTTAGGGTTAGGGTTCGTGTTAGTGTTAGGGCTCGGTTTAGGGTACGGGTTAGGATTAGGGTATGTGTTAGGGTTAGGGTAGGGGTTAGGGTTAGGGTACGCGTTAGGGTTAGGGTAGTTATTAAACCTATCCCACTCTCTAGGTACCCCTTAGCACGTAAAGGAATATTATTTGGGGGTCCAGCCATGGAGAAGAGTTTAGACACTAGGATAAGATAAGGAACACACCCATTATAAAGAAATCACATTAGGATTCTCTTTTTAAGCTGTTCCTTAAAACACTAGTGCTTAGGAAATCTATTGGAGGCAGAAGCAGTCAAGGGTAGCCTAGGGTTAGGGTTAGGCTTAGGGTTAGGGTTAGGGTACGGCTTAGGTTACGGGTTCGGGGAGGGGTTCGGGTATGGCGTAGGGTATGGGTTAGGGTTAGGGTTAGGGTTAGTGTTAGCGTTAGGGCTCGGTTTAGGATACGTGTTAGGATTAGGGTACGTGTTAGGGTTAGGGTAGGGGTTAGGGTTAGGGTACGCGTTAGAGTTAGGGTAGTTATTAAAACTGTCCCACTCTCTAGATACCACTTAGCACGTAAAGGAATATTATTTGGGGGTCCAGCCATGGAGAAGAGTTTAGACACTAGGATAAGATAAGGAACACACCCATTATAAGGAAATCACATTACGATTCTCTTTTTAAGCTGTTCCTTAAAACACTACTGCTTAGGAAATCTATTGGAGGCAGAAGCAGTCAAGGGTAGCCTAGGGTTAGGGTTAGGCTTAGGGTTAGGGTTAGGGTACGGCTTAGGTTACGGGTTCGGGGAGGGGTTCGGGTACGGCGTAGGGTATGGGTTAGGGTTAGGGTTAGGGTTCGTGTTAGGGTTAGGGCTCGGTTTAGGGTACGGGTTAGGGTTAGGGTACGTTTTAGGGTTAGGGTAGGGGTTAGAGTTAGGGTACGCGTTAGGGTTAGGGTAGTTATTAAACCTATCCCACTCTCTAGATACCCCTTAGCATGTAAAGGAATATTATTTGGGGGTCCAGCCATGGAGAAGAGTTTAGACACTAGGATAAGATAAGGAACACACCCATTATAAAGAAATCACATTAGGATTCTCTTTTTAAGCTGTTCCTTAAAACACTAGTGCTTAGGAAATCTATTGGAGGCAGAAGCAGTCAAGGGTAGCCTAGGGTTAGGGTTAGGCTTAGGGTTAGGGTTAGGGTACGGCTTAGGGTACGGGTTCGGGGAGGGGTTCGGGTACGGCGCAGGGTATGGGTTAGGGTTAGGGTTAGGGTTAGTGTTAGGGTTAGGGCTCGGTTTAGGGTACGGGTTAGGATTAGGGTACGTGTTAGGGTTAGGGTAGGGGTTAGGGTTAGGGTACGCGTTAGGGTTAGGGTAGTTATTAAACCTATCCCACTCTCTAGATACCCCTTAGCACGTAAAGGAATATTATTTGGGGGTCCAGCCATGGAGAAGGGTTTAGAAACTAGGATAAGATAAGGAACACACCCATTATAAAGAAATCACATTAGGATTCTCTTTTTAAGCTGTTCCTTAAAACACTAGTGCTTAGGAAATCTATTGGAGGCAGATGCACCCAAGGGTACCCTAGGGTTAGGGTTAGGCTTAGGGTTAGGGTTAGGGTACAGCTTAGGTTACGGGTTCGGGGAGGGGTTCGGGTACGGCGTAGGGTATGGGTTAGGGTTAGGGTTAGGGTTAGGGTTAGGGTTAGTGTTAGGGTTAGGGCTCGGTTTAGGGTATGGGTTAGGATTAGGGTACGTGTTAGGGTTAGGGTAGAGGTTAGGGTTAGGGTACGCGTTAGGGTTAGGGTAGTTATTAAACCTATGCCACTCTCTAGGTACCCCTTAGCACGTAAAGGAATATTATTTGGGGGTCCAGCCATGGAGAAGGGTTTAGACACTAGGATAAGATAAGGAACACACCCATTATAAAGAAATCACGTTAGGATTCTCTTTTTAAGCTGTTCCTTAAAACACTAGTGCTTAGGAAATCTATTGGAGGCAGAAGCAGTCAAGGGTAGCCTAGGGTTAGGGTTAGGCTTAGGGTTAGGGTTAGGGTACGGCTTAGGGTACGGGTTCGGGGAGGGGTTCGGGTACGGCGCAGGGTATGGGTTAGGGTTAGGGTTAGGGTTAGTGTTAGGGTTAGGGCTCGGTTTAGGGTACGGGTTAGGATTAGGGTACGTGTTAGGGTTAGGGTAGGGGTTAGGGTTAGGGTACGCGTTAGGGTTAGGGTAGTTATTAAACCTATCCCACTCTCTAGATACCCCTTAGCACGTAAAGGAATATTATTTGGGGGTCCAGCCATGGAGAAGGGTTTAGAAACTAGGATAAGATAAGGAACACACCCATTATAAAGAAATCACATTAGGATTCTCTTTTTAAGCTGTTCCTTAAAACACTAGTGCTTAGGAAATCTATTGGAGGCAGATGCACCCAAGGGTACCCTAGGGTTAGGGTTAGGCTTAGGGTTAGGGTTAGGGTACAGCTTAGGTTACGGGTTCGGGGAGGGGTTCGGGTACGGCGTAGGGTATGGGTTAGGGTTAGGGTTAGGGTTAGGGTTAGGGTTAGTGTTAGGGTTAGGGCTCGGTTTAGGGTATGGGTTAGGATTAGGGTACGTGTTAGGGTTAGGGTAGAGGTTAGGGTTAGGGTACGCGTTAGGGTTAGGGTAGTTATTAAACCTATGCCACTCTCTAGGTACCCCTTAGCACGTAAAGGAATATTATTTGGGGGTCCAGCCATGGAGAAGGGTTTAGACACTAGGATAAGATAAGGAACACACCCATTATAAAGAAATCACGTTAGGATTCTCTTTTTAAGCTGTTCCTTAAAACACTAGTGCTTAGGAAATCTATTGGAGGCAGAAGCAGTCAAGGGTAGCCTAGGGTTAGGGTTAGGCTTAGGGTTAGGGTTAGGGTACGGCTTAGGGTATGGGTTCGGGGAGGGGTTCGGGTACGGCGTAGGGTATGGGTTAGGGTTAGGGTTAGGGTTCGTGTTAGGGTTAGGGCTCGGTTTAGGGTACGGGTTAGGATTAGGGTACGTGTTAGGGTTAGGGTAGGGGTTAGGGTTAGGGTACGCGTTAGGGTTAGGGTAGTTATTAAACCTATCCCACTCTCTAGATACCCCTTAGCACGTAAAGGAATATTATTTGGGGGTCCAGCCATGGAGAAGAGTTTAGACACTAGGATAAGATAAGGAACACACCCATTATAAAGAAATCACATTAGGATTCTCTTTTTAAGCTGTTCCTTAAAACACTAGTGCTTAGGAAATCTATTGGAGGCAGAAGCAGTCTATGGTAGCCAAGGGTTAGGGTTAGGCTTAGGGTTAGGGTTAGGGTACGGCTTAGGTTACGGGTTCGGGGAGGGGTTTGGGTACGGCATAGGGTATGGGTTAGGGTTAGGGTTAGGGTTCGTGTTAGGGTTAGGGCTCGATTTAGGGTACGGGTTAGGATTAGGGTACGTGTTAAGGTTAGTGTAGGGGGTAGGGTTACGGTACGCGTTAGCGTTAGGCTAGTTATTAAACCTTTCCCACTCTCTTGATACCCCTCAGCACGTAAAGAATATTATTTGGGGGTCCAGCCATGGAGAAGAGTTTAGACACTAGGATAAGATAAGGAACACACCCATTATAAAGAAATCACATTAGGATTCTCTTTTAAAGCTGTTCCTTCAAACACTATTGCTTAGGAAATCTATTGGAGGCAGAAGCAGTCAAGGGTAGCCTAGGGTTAGGGTTAGGCTTAGGGTTAGGGTTAGGGTACGACTTAGGGTACGGGTTCGGGGAGGGGTTCGGGTACGGCGTAGGGTATGGGTTAGGGTTAGGGTTAGGGTTCGTGTTAGTGTTAGGGCTCGGTTTAGGGTACGGGTTAGGATTAGGGTACGTGTTAGGGTTACGGTAGGGGTTAGGGTTAGGGTACGCTTTAGGGTTAGGGTAGTTATTAAACCTATCCCACTCTCTAGATACCCCTTAGCACGTAAAGGAATATTATTTGGGGGTCCAGCCATGGAGAAGAGTTTAGACACTAGGATAAGACAAGGAACACACCCAGTATAAAGAAATCACATTAGGATTCTCTTTTTAAGCTGTTCCTTAAAACACTAGTGCTTAGGAAATCTAATGTAGGCAGAAGCAGTCATGGGTAGCCTAAGGTTAGGGTTAGGCTTAGGGTTAGGATTAGGGTACGGCTTAGGGTACGGGTTCGGGGACGGGTTCGGGTACGGCGTAGGGTATGCGTTAGGGTTAGGTTTAGGGTTAGTGTTAGGGTTAGGGCTCGGTTTAGGGTATGGGTTAGGTTTAGGGTACGTGTTAGGGTTAGGGTAGGGGTTAGGGTTAGGGTACGCGTTAGGGTTAGGGTAGTTATTAAACCTATCCCACTCTCTAGATACCCCTTAGCACGTATAGGAATATTAATTGGGGGTCCAGCCATGGAGAAGAGTTTAGACACTAGGATAAGATAAGGAACACACCCATTATAAAGAAATCACATTAGGATTCTCTTTTTAAGCTGTTCCTTCAAACACTAGTACTTAGGAAATCTATTGGAGGCAGAAGCAGTCAAGGGTAGCCAAGGGTAAGGGTTAGGCTTAGGGTTAGGGTTAGGGTACGGCTTAGGTTACGGGTTTGGGGAGGGGTTCAGGTACGGCGTAGGGTATGGGTTAGGGTTAGGGTTAGGGTTCGTGTTAGTGTTAGGGCTCGGTTTAGGGTACGGGTTAGGATTAGGGTACGTGTTAGGGTTAGGGTAGGGGTTAGGGTTAGGGTACGCGTTAGGGTTAGGGTAGTTATTAAACCTATCCCACTCTCTAGATACCCCTTAGCACGTAAAGGAATATTATTTGGGGGTCCAGCCATGGAGAAGAGTTTAGACACTAGGATAAGATAAGGAACACACCCATTATAAAGAAATCACATTAGGATTCTCTTTTTAAGCTGTTCCTTCAAACACTAGTGCTTAGGAAATCTATTGGAGGCAGAAGCAGTCAAGGGTAGCCTAGGGTTAGGGTTAGGCTTAGGGTTAGGGTTAGGGTACGGCTTAGGGTACGGGTTCGGGGAGGGGTTCGGGTACAGCGTAGGGTATGGATTAGGGTTAGGGTTAGGGTTCGTGTTAGGGTTAGGGCTCGGTTTAGGGTACGGGTTAGGATTAGGGTACGTGTTAGGGTTAGGGTAGGGGTTAGGGTTAGGGTACGCGTTAGGGTTAGGGTAGTTATTAAACCTATCCCACTCTCTAGATACCCCTTAGCACGTAAAGGAATATTATTTGGGGGTCCAGCCATGGAGAAGAGTTTAGACACTAGGATAAGATAAGGAACACACCCAGTATAAAGAAATCACATTAGGATCCTCTTTTTAAGCTGTTCCTTAAAACACTAGTGCTTAGGAAATCTATTGGAGGCAGAAGCAGTCAAGGGTAGCCTATGGTTAGGGTTAGGCTTAGGGTTAGGGTTAGGGTACGGCTTTGTGTATGGGTTCGGGGAGAGGTTCGGGTACGGCGTAGGGTATGGGTTAGGGTTAGGGTAAGTGTTAGGGTTAGGGCTCGGTTTAGGGTACGGGTTAGGATTAGGGTACGTGTTAGGGTTAGGGTAGGGGTTAGGGTTAGGGTACGCGTTAGGGTTAGGGTAGTTATTAAACGTATCCCACTCTCTAGATACCCCTTAGCACGTAAAGGAATATTATTTGGAGTTCCAGCCATGGAGAAGAGATTAGACACTAGGATAAGATAAGGAACACACCCATTATAAAGAAATCACATTAGGATTCTCTTTTTAAGCTGTTCCTTAAAACACTAGTGCTTAGGAAATCTATTGGAGGCAGAAGCAGTCAAGGGTAGCCTAGGGTTAGGGTTAGGCTTAGGGTTAGGGTTAGGGTACGGCTTAGGGTAGGGGTTCGGGGAGGGGTTCGGGTACGGCGTAGGGTATGGGTTAGGGTTAGGGTTAGGGTTAGTGTTAGGGTTAGGGCTCGGTTTAGGGTACGGGTTAGGATTAGGGTACGTGTTAGGGTTAGTGTAGGGGGTAGGGTTAGGGTACGCGTGAGCGTTAGGCTAGTTATTAAACCTTTCCCACTCTCTTGATACCCCTCAGCAAGTAAAGAATATTATTTGGGGGTCCAGCCATGGAGAAGAGTTTAGACACTAGGATAAGATAAGGAACACACCCATTATAAAGAAATCACATTAGGATTCTCTTTTTAAGCTGTTCCTTAAAAAACTAGTGCTTAGGAAATCTATTGGAGGCAGAAGCAGTCAAGGGTAGCCTAGGGTTAGGGTTAGGGTTAGGGTACGGCTTAGGGTACGGTTCCGGGGAGGGGATCGGGTACGGCGTAGGGTATGGGTTAGGGTTAGTGTTCGTGTTAGGGTTAGGGCTCGGTTTAGGGTACGGGTTAGGATTAGGGTACGTGTTAGGGTTAGGGTAGGGGTTAGGGTTAGGGTACGCGTTAGGGTTAGGGTAGTTATTTTTTTTTTTTTTTTTTTTTATAAAGTCTCTTTATTCTTTTTTTTTTTTTTAATTAATTAATTAATTAATTTATGGTTGTGTTGGGTCTTCGTTTCTGTGCGAGGGCTTCCTCTAGTTGTGGCAAGTGGGGTCCACTCTTCATCGCGGTGCGCGGGCCTCTCACTATCGCGGCCTCTCCTGTTGGGGAGCACAGGCTCCAGACACGCAGGCTCAGCAATTGTGGCTCACGGGCCTAGTCGCTCCACGGCATGTGGGATCTTCCCAGACCAGGGCTCGAACCCGTGTCCCCTGCATTGGCAGGCAGATTCTCAACCACTGCGCCACCAGGGAAGCCCTAGGGTAGTTATTAAACCTATCCCACTCTCTAGATACCACTTAGCACGTAAAGGAATATTATTTGGGGGTCCAGCCATGGAGAAGAGTTTAGACACTAGGATAAGATAAGGAACACACCCATTATAAGGAAATCACATTAGGATTCTCTTTTTAAGCTGTTCCTTAAAACACTAGTGCTTAGGAAATCTACTGGAGGCAGAAGCAGTCAAGGGTAGCCTAGGGTTAGGGTTAGGTTTAGGGTACGGCTTAGGGTACGGTTTCGGGGAGGGGATCGGGTACGGCGTAGGGTATGGGATAGGGTTAGGGTTAGTTTTAGGGTTAGGGCTCGATTTAGGGTACGGGTTAGGATTAGGGTACGTGTTAGGGTTAGGGTAGGGGTTAGGGTTAGGGTACGCGTTAGGGTTAGGGTAGTTATTAAACCTATCCCACTCTCTAGATACCCCTTAGCACGTAAAGGAATATTATTTGGGGGTCCAGCCATGGAGAAGAGTTTAGACACTAGGATAAGATAAGGAACACACCCATTATAAAGAAATCACATTAGGATTCTCTTTTTAAGCTGTTCCTTAAAACACTAGTGCTTAGGAAATCTATTGGAGGCAGAAGCAGTCAAGGGTAGCCTAGGGTTAGGGTTAGGCTTAGGGTTAGGGTTAGGGTACGGCTTAGGGTATGGGTTCGGGGAGGGGTTCGGGTACGGCGTATTGTATGGGTTAGGGTTAGGGTTCGTGTTAGGGTTAAGGCTCGGTTTAGGGTACGGGTTAGGATTAGGGTACGTGTTAGGGTTAGGGTAGGGGTTAGGGTTAGGGTACGCTTTAGGGTTAGGGTAGTTATTAAACCTATCCCACTCTCTAGATACCCCTTAGCACGTAAAGGAATATTATTTGGTGGTCCAGCCATGGAGAAGAGTTTAGACACTAGGATAAGATAAGGAACACACCCATTATAAAGAAATCACATTAGGATTCTCTTTTTAAGCTGTTCCTTAAAACACTAGTGCTTAGGAAATCTATTGGAGGCAGAAGCAGTCAAGGGTAGCCTAGGGTTAGGGATAGGCTTAGGGTTAGGGTTAGGGTATGGCTTTGGGTACGGGTTCGGGGAGGGGTTCGGGTACGGCGTAGGGTATGGGTTAGGGTTAGGGTTAGGGTAAGTGTTAGGGTTAGGGCTCGGTTTAGGGTACGGGTTAGGATTAGGGTACGTGTTAGGGTTAGGGTAGGGGTTAGGGTTAGGGTACGCGTTAGGGTTAGGGTAGTTATTAAACCTATCCCACTCTCTAGATACCCCTTAGCACGTAAAGGAATATTATTTGGAGTTCCAGCCATGGAGAAGAGTTTAGACACTAGGATAAGATAAGGAACACACACATTATAAAGAAATCACATTAGGATTCTCTTTTTAAGCTGTTCCTTAAAACACTAGTGCTTAGGAAATCTATTGGAGGCAGAAGCAGTCAAGGGTAGCCTAGGGTTAGGGTTAGGCTTAGGGTTAGGGTTAGGGTACGGCTTAGGGTACGGGTTCGGGGAGGGGTTCGGGTATGGCGTAGGGTATGGGTTAGGGTTAGGGTTAGGGTTCGTGTTAGTGTTAGGGCTCGGTTTAGGGTACGGGTTAGGATTAGGGTATGTGTTAGGGTTAGGGTAGGGGTTAGGGTTAGGGTACGCGTTAGGGTTAGGGTAGTTATTAAACCTATCCCACTCTCTAGGTACCCCTTAGCACGTAAAGGAATATTATTTGGGGGTCCAGCCATGGAGAAGAGTTTAGACACTAGGATAAGATAAGGAACACACCCATTATAAAGAAATCACATTAGGATTCTCTTTTTAAGCTGTTCCTTAAAACACTAGTGCTTAGGAAATCTATTGGAGGCAGAAGCAGTCAAGGGTAGCCTAGGGTTAGGGTTAGGCTTAGGGTTAGGGTTAGGGTACGGCTTAGGTTACGGGTTCGGGGAGGGGTTCGGGTATGGCGTAGGGTATGGGTTAGGGTTAGGGTTAGGGTTAGTGTTAGCGTTAGGGCTCGGTTTAGGATACGTGTTAGGATTAGGGTACGTGTTAGGGTTAGGGTAGGGGTTAGGGTTAGGGTACGCGTTAGAGTTAGGGTAGTTATTAAAACTGTCCCACTCTCTAGATACCACTTAGCACGTAAAGGAATATTATTTGGGGGTCCAGCCATGGAGAAGAGTTTAGACACTAGGATAAGATAAGGAACACACCCATTATAAGGAAATCACATTACGATTCTCTTTTTAAGCTGTTCCTTAAAACACTACTGCTTAGGAAATCTATTGGAGGCAGAAGCAGTCAAGGGTAGCCTAGGGTTAGGGTTAGGCTTAGGGTTAGGGTTAGGGTACGGCTTAGGTTACGGGTTCGGGGAGGGGTTCGGGTACGGCGTAGGGTATGGGTTAGGGTTAGGGTTAGGGTTCGTGTTAGGGTTAGGGCTCGGTTTAGGGTACGGGTTAGGGTTAGGGTACGTTTTAGGGTTAGGGTAGGGGTTAGAGTTAGGGTACGCGTTAGGGTTAGGGTAGTTATTAAACCTATCCCACTCTCTAGATACCCCTTAGCATGTAAAGGAATATTATTTGGGGGTCCAGCCATGGAGAAGAGTTTAGACACTAGGATAAGATAAGGAACACACCCATTATAAAGAAATCACATTAGGATTCTCTTTTTAAGCTGTTCCTTAAAACACTAGTGCTTAGGAAATCTATTGGAGGCAGAAGCAGTCAAGGGTAGCCTAGGGTTAGGGTTAGGCTTAGGGTTAGGGTTAGGGTACGGCTTAGGGTACGGGTTCGGGGAGGGGTTCGGGTACGGCGCAGGGTATGGGTTAGGGTTAGGGTTAGGGTTAGTGTTAGGGTTAGGGCTCGGTTTAGGGTACGGGTTAGGATTAGGGTACGTGTTAGGGTTAGGGTAGGGGTTAGGGTTAGGGTACGCGTTAGGGTTAGGGTAGTTATTAAACCTATCCCACTCTCTAGATACCCCTTAGCACGTAAAGGAATATTATTTGGGGGTCCAGCCATGGAGAAGGGTTTAGAAACTAGGATAAGATAAGGAACACACCCATTATAAAGAAATCACATTAGGATTCTCTTTTTAAGCTGTTCCTTAAAACACTAGTGCTTAGGAAATCTATTGGAGGCAGATGCACCCAAGGGTACCCTAGGGTTAGGGTTAGGCTTAGGGTTAGGGTTAGGGTACAGCTTAGGTTACGGGTTCGGGGAGGGGTTCGGGTACGGCGTAGGGTATGGGTTAGGGTTAGGGTTAGGGTTAGGGTTAGGGTTAGTGTTAGGGTTAGGGCTCGGTTTAGGGTATGGGTTAGGATTAGGGTACGTGTTAGGGTTAGGGTAGAGGTTAGGGTTAGGGTACGCGTTAGGGTTAGGGTAGTTATTAAACCTATGCCACTCTCTAGGTACCCCTTAGCACGTAAAGGAATATTATTTGGGGGTCCAGCCATGGAGAAGGGTTTAGACACTAGGATAAGATAAGGAACACACCCATTATAAAGAAATCACGTTAGGATTCTCTTTTTAAGCTGTTCCTTAAAACACTAGTGCTTAGGAAATCTATTGGAGGCAGAAGCAGTCAAGGGTAGCCTAGGGTTAGGGTTAGGCTTAGGGTTAGGGTTAGGGTACGGCTTAGGGTACGGGTTCGGGGAGGGGTTCGGGTACGGCGCAGGGTATGGGTTAGGGTTAGGGTTAGGGTTAGTGTTAGGGTTAGGGCTCGGTTTAGGGTACGGGTTAGGATTAGGGTACGTGTTAGGGTTAGGGTAGGGGTTAGGGTTAGGGTACGCGTTAGGGTTAGGGTAGTTATTAAACCTATCCCACTCTCTAGATACCCCTTAGCACGTAAAGGAATATTATTTGGGGGTCCAGCCATGGAGAAGGGTTTAGAAACTAGGATAAGATAAGGAACACACCCATTATAAAGAAATCACATTAGGATTCTCTTTTTAAGCTGTTCCTTAAAACACTAGTGCTTAGGAAATCTATTGGAGGCAGATGCACCCAAGGGTACCCTAGGGTTAGGGTTAGGCTTAGGGTTAGGGTTAGGGTACAGCTTAGGTTACGGGTTCGGGGAGGGGTTCGGGTACGGCGTAGGGTATGGGTTAGGGTTAGGGTTAGGGTTAGGGTTAGGGTTAGTGTTAGGGTTAGGGCTCGGTTTAGGGTATGGGTTAGGATTAGGGTACGTGTTAGGGTTAGGGTAGAGGTTAGGGTTAGGGTACGCGTTAGGGTTAGGGTAGTTATTAAACCTATGCCACTCTCTAGGTACCCCTTAGCACGTAAAGGAATATTATTTGGGGGTCCAGCCATGGAGAAGGGTTTAGACACTAGGATAAGATAAGGAACACACCCATTATAAAGAAATCACGTTAGGATTCTCTTTTTAAGCTGTTCCTTAAAACACTAGTGCTTAGGAAATCTATTGGAGGCAGAAGCAGTCAAGGGTAGCCTAGGGTTAGGGTTAGGCTTAGGGTTAGGGTTAGGGTACGGCTTAGGGTATGGGTTCGGGGAGGGGTTCGGGTACGGCGTAGGGTATGGGTTAGGGTTAGGGTTAGGGTTCGTGTTAGGGTTAGGGCTCGGTTTAGGGTACGGGTTAGGATTAGGGTACGTGTTAGGGTTAGGGTAGGGGTTAGGGTTAGGGTACGCTTTAGGGTTAGGGTAGTTATTAAACCTATCCCACTCTCTAGATACCCCTTAGCACATAAAGGAATATTATTTGTGGGTCCAGCCATGGAGAAGAGTTTAGACACTAGGATAAGATAAGGAACACACCCATTATAAAGAAATCACATTAGGATTCTCTTTTTAAGCTGTTCCTTAAAACACTAGTGCTTAGGAAATCTATTGGAGGCAGAAGCAGTCAAGGGTAGCCTAGGGTTATGGTTAGGCTTAGGGTTAGGGTTAGGGTATTGCTTTGGGTACGGTTTCGGGGAGGGGTTCGGGTACGGCGTAGGGTATGGGTTAGGGTTAGGGTTAGGGTAAGTGTTAGGGTTAGGGCTCGGTTTAGGGTACGGGTTAGGATTAGGGTACGTGTTAGGGTTAGGGTAGGGGTTAGGGTTAGGGTACGCGTTAGGGTTAGGGTAGTTATTAAACCTATCCCACTCTCTAGATACCCCTTAGCACGTAAAGGAATATTATTTGGGGGTCCAGCCATGGAGAAGAGTTTAGACACTAGGATAAGATAAGGAACACACCCATTATAAAGAAATCACATTAGGATTCTCTTTTTAAGCTGTTCCTTAAAACACTAGTACTTAGGAAATCTATTGGAGGCAGAAGCAGTCTATGGTAGCCAAGGGTTAGGGTTAGGCTTAGGGTTAGGGTTAGGGTACGGCTTAGGTTACGGGTTCGGGGAGGGGTTTGGGTACGGCATAGGGTATGGGTTAGGGTTAGGGTTAGGGTTCGTGTTAGGGTTAGGGCTCGATTTAGGGTACGGGTTAGGATTAGGGTACGTGTTAAGGTTAGTGTAGGGGGTAGGGTTACGGTACGCGTTAGCGTTAGGCTAGTTATTAAACCTTTCCCACTCTCTTGATACCCCTCAGCACGTAAAGAATATTATTTGGGGGTCCAGCCATGGAGAAGAGTTTAGACACTAGGATAAGATAAGGAACACACCCATTATAAAGAAATCACATTAGGATTCTCTTTTAAAGCTGTTCCTTCAAACACTATTGCTTAGGAAATCTATTGGAGGCAGAAGCAGTCAAGGGTAGCCTAGGGTTAGGGTTAGGCTTAGGGTTAGGGTTAGGGTACGACGTAGGGTACGGGTTCGGGGAGGGGTTCGGGTACGGCGTAGGGTATGGGTTAGGGTTAGGGTTAGGGTTCGTGTTAGTGTTAGGGCTCGGTTTAGGGTACGGGTTAGGATTAGGGTACGTGTTAGGGTTACGGTAGGGGTTAGGGTTAGGGTACGCTTTAGGGTTAGGGTAGTTATTAAACCTATCCCACTCTCTAGATACCCCTTAGCACGTAAAGGAATATTATTTGGGGGTCCAGCCATGGAGAAGAGTTTAGACACTAGGATAAGACAAGGAACACACCCAGTATAAAGAAATCACATTAGGATTCTCTTTTTAAGCTGTTCCTTAAAACACTAGTGCTTAGGAAATCTAATGTAGGCAGAAGCAGTCATGGGTAGCCTAAGGTTAGGGTTAGGCTTAGGGTTAGGATTAGGGTACGGCTTAGGGTACGGGTTCGGGGACGGGTTCGGGTACGGCGTAGGGTATGCGTTAGGGTTAGGTTTAGGGTTAGTGTTAGGGTTAGGGCTCGGTTTAGGGTATGGGTTAGGTTTAGGGTACGTGTTAGGGTTAGGGTAGGGGTTAGGGTTAGGGTACGCGTTAGGGTTAGGGTAGTTATTAAACCTATCCCACTCTCTAGATACCCCTTAGCACGTATAGGAATATTAATTGGGGGTCCAGCCATGGAGAAGAGTTTAGACACTAGGATAAGATAAGGAACACACCCATTATAAAGAAATCACATTAGGATTCTCTTTTTAAGCTGTTCCTTCAAACACTAGTACTTAGGAAATCTATTGGAGGCAGAAGCAGTCAAGGGTAGCCAAGGGTAAGGGTTAGGCTTAGGGTTAGGGTTAGGGTACGGCTTAGGTTACGGGTTTGGGGAGGGGTTCAGGTACGGCGTAGGGTATGGGTTAGGGTTAGGGTTAGGGTTCGTGTTAGTGTTAGGGCTCGGTTTAGGGTACGGGTTAGGATTAGGGTACGTGTTAGGGTTAGGGTAGGGGTTAGGGTTAGGGTACGCGTTAGGGTTAGGGTAGTTATTAAACCTATCCCACTCTCTAGATACCCCTTAGCACGTAAAGGAATATTATTTGGGGGTCCAGCCATGGAGAAGAGTTTAGACACTAGGATAAGATAAGGAACACACCCATTATAAAGAAATCACATTAGGATTCTCTTTTTAAGCTGTTCCTTCAAACACTAGTGCTTAGGAAATCTATTGGAGGCAGAAGCAGTCAAGGGTAGCCTAGGGTTAGGGTTAGGCTTAGGGTTAGGGTTAGGGTACGGCTTAGGGTACGGGTTCGGGGAGGGGTTCGGGTACAGCGTAGGGTATGGATTAGGGTTAGGGTTAGGGTTCGTGTTAGGGTTAGGGCTCGGTTTAGGGTACGGGTTAGGATTAGGGTACGTGTTAGGGTTAGGGTAGGGGTTAGGGTTAGGGTACGCGTTAGGGTTAGGGTAGTTATTAAACCTATCCCACTCTCTAGATACCCCTTAGCACGTAAAGGAATATTATTTGGGGGTCCAGCCATGGAGAAGAGTTTAGACACTAGGATAAGATAAGGAACACACCCAGTATAAAGAAATCACATTAGGATCCTCTTTTTAAGCTGTTCCTTAAAACACTAGTGCTTAGGAAATCTATTGGAGGCAGAAGCAGTCAAGGGTAGCCTATGGTTAGGGTTAGGCTTAGGGTTAGGGTTAGGGTACGGCTTTGTGTATGGGTTCGGGGAGAGGTTCGGGTACGGCGTAGGGTATGGGTTAGGGTTAGGGTAAGTGTTAGGGTTAGGGCTCGGTTTAGGGTACGGGTTAGGATTAGGGTACGTGTTAGGGTTAGGGTAGGGGTTAGGGTTAGGGTACGCGTTAGGGTTAGGGTAGTTATTAAACGTATCCCACTCTCTAGATACCCCTTAGCACGTAAAGGAATATTATTTGGAGTTCCAGCCATGGAGAAGAGATTAGACACTAGGATAAGATAAGGAACACACCCATTATAAAGAAATCACATTAGGATTCTCTTTTTAAGCTGTTCCTTAAAACACTAGTGCTTAGGAAATCTATTGGAGGCAGAAGCAGTCAAGGGTAGCCTAGGGTTAGGGTTAGGCTTAGGGTTAGGGTTAGGGTACGGCTTAGGGTAGGGGTTCGGGGAGGGGTTCGGGTACGGCGTAGGGTATGGGTTAGGGTTAGGGTTAGGGTTAGTGTTAGGGTTAGGGCTCGGTTTAGGGTACGGGTTAGGATTAGGGTACGTGTTAGGGTTAGTGTAGGGGGTAGGGTTAGGGTACGCGTGAGCGTTAGGCTAGTTATTAAACCTTTCCCACTCTCTTGATACCCCTCAGCAAGTAAAGAATATTATTTGGGGGTCCAGCCATGGAGAAGAGTTTAGACACTAGGATAAGATAAGGAACACACCCATTATAAAGAAATCACATTAGGATTCTCTTTTTAAGCTGTTCCTTAAAAAACTAGTGCTTAGGAAATCTATTGGAGGCAGAAGCAGTCAAGGGTAGCCTAGGGTTAGGGTTAGGGTTAGGGTACGGCTTAGGGTACGGTTCCGGGGAGGGGATCGGGTACGGCGTAGGGTATGGGTTAGGGTTAGTGTTCGTGTTAGGGTTAGGGCTCGGTTTAGGGTACGGGTTAGGATTAGGGTACGTGTTAGGGTTAGGGTAGGGGTTAGGGTTAGGGTACGCGTTAGGGTTAGGGTAGTTATTTTTTTTTTTTTTTTTTTATAAAGTCTCTTTATTCTTTTTTTTTTTTTTAATTAATTAATTAATTAATTTATGGTTGTGTTGGGTCTTCGTTTCTGTGCGAGGGCTTCCTCTAGTTGTGGCAAGTGGGGTCCACTCTTCATCGCGGTGCGCGGGCCTCTCACTATCGCGGCCTCTCCTGTTGGGGAGCACAGGCTCCAGACACGCAGGCTCAGCAATTGTGGCTCACGGGCCTAGTCGCTCCACGGCATGTGGGATCTTCCCAGACCAGGGCTCGAACCCGTGTCCCCTGCATTGGCAGGCAGATTCTCAACCACTGCGCCACCAGGGAAGCCCTAGGGTAGTTATTAAACCTATCCCACTCTCTAGATACCACTTAGCACGTAAAGGAATATTATTTGGGGGTCCAGCCATGGAGAAGAGTTTAGACACTAGGATAAGATAAGGAACACACCCATTATAAGGAAATCACATTAGGATTCTCTTTTTAAGCTGTTCCTTAAAACACTAGTGCTTAGGAAATCTACTGGAGGCAGAAGCAGTCAAGGGTAGCCTAGGGTTAGGGTTAGGTTTAGGGTACGGCTTAGGGTACGGTTTCGGGGAGGGGATCGGGTACGGCGTAGGGTATGGGATAGGGTTAGGGTTAGTTTTAGGGTTAGGGCTCGATTTAGGGTACGGGTTAGGATTAGGGTACGTGTTAGGGTTAGGGTAGGGGTTAGGGTTAGGGTACGCGTTAGGGTTAGGGTAGTTATTAAACCTATCCCACTCTCTAGATACCCCTTAGCACGTAAAGGAATATTATTTGGGGGTCCAGCCATGGAGAAGAGTTTAGACACTAGGATAAGATAAGGAACACACCCATTATAAAGAAATCACATTAGGATTCTCTTTTTAAGCTGTTCCTTAAAACACTAGTGCTTAGGAAATCTATTGGAGGCAGAAGCAGTCAAGGGTAGCCTAGGGTTAGGGTTAGGCTTAGGGTTAGGGTTAGGGTACGGCTTAGGGTATGGGTTCGGGGAGGGGTTCGGGTACGGCGTAGGGTAAGGGTTAGTGTTAGGGTTAGGGTTCGTGTTAGGGTTAGGGCTCGGTTTAGGGTACGGGTTAGGATTAGGGTACGTGTTAGGGTTAGGGTAGGGGTTAGGGTTAGGGTACGCTTTAGGATTAGGGTAGTTATTAAACCTATGCCACTCTCTAGATACCCCTTAGCACGTAAAGGAATATTATTTGGGGGTCCAGCCATGGAGAAGAGTTTAGACACTAGGATAAGATAAGGAACACACCCATTATAAAGAAATCACATTAGGATTCTCTTTTTAAGCTGTTCCTTAAAACACTAGTGCTTAGGAAATCTATTGGAGGCAGAAGCAGTCAAGGGTAGCCTAGGGTTAGGGTTAGGCTTAGGGTTAGGGTTAGGGTACGGCTTTGGGTACGGGTTCGGGGAGAGGTTCGGGTACGGCGTAGGGTATGGGTTAGGGTTAGGGTTAGGGTAAGTGTTAGGGTTAGGGCTCGGTTTAGGGTACGGGTTAGGATTAGGGTACGTGTTAGGGTTAGGGTAGGGGTTAGGGTTAGGGTACGCGTTAGGGTTAGGGTAGTTATTAAACCTATCCCACTCTCTAGATACCCCTTAGCACGTAAAGGAATATTATTTAGAGTTCCAGCCATGGAGAAGAGTTTAGACACTAGGATAAGATAAGGAACACACCCATTATAAAGAAATCACATTAGGATTCTCTTTTTAAGCTGTTCCTTAAAACACTAGTGCTTAGGAAATCTATTGGAGGCAGAAGCAGTCAAGGGTAGCCTAGGGTTAGGGTTAGGCTTAGGGTTAGGGTTAGGGTACGGCTTTGGGTACGGGTTCGGGGAGGGGTTCGGGTACGGCGTAGGGTATGGGTTAGGGTTAGGGTTAGGGTTAGTGTTAGGGTTAGGGCTCGGTTTAGGGTACGGGTTAGGATTAGGGTACGTGTTAGGGTTAGTGTAGGGGTTAGGGTTAGGGTACGCGTTAGCGGTAGGCTAGTTATTAAACCTTTCCCAGTCTCTGGATACCCCTCAGCACGTATAGAATATTATTTGGGGGTCCAGCCATGGAGAAGAGTTTAGACACTAGGATAAGATAAGGAACACACCCATTATAAAGAAATCACATTAGGATTCTCTTTTTAAGCTGTTACTTAAAAAACTAGTGCTTAGGAAATCTATTGGAGGCAGAAGCAGTCAAGGGTAGCCTAGGGTTAGGGTTAGGGTTAGGGTACGGCTTAGGGTACGGTTTTGGGGAGGGGATCGGGTACGGCGTAGGGTATGGGTTAGGGTTAGGGTTAGTTTTAGGGTTAGGGCTCGGTTTAGGGTACGGGTTAGGATTACGGTACGTGTTAGGGTTAGGGTAGGGGTTAGGGTTACGGTACGCGTTAGGGTTAGGGTAGTTATTAAACCTATCCCACTCTCTAGATACCCCTTAGCACGTAAAGGAATATTATTTGGGGGTCCAGCCATGGAGAAGAGTTTAGACACTAGGATAAGATAAGGAACACACCCATTATAAAGAAATCACATAAGGATTCATTTTTAAGCTGTTCCTTCAAACACTAGTACTTAGGAAATCTATTGGAGGCAGAAGCAGTCAAGGGTAGCCAAGGGTTAGGGTTAGGCTTAGGGTTAGGCTTAGGGTACGGCTTAGGGTACGGGTTCGGGGAGGGGTTCGGGTACGGCGTAGGGTATGGGTTAGGGTTAGGGTTAGGGTTCGTGTTAGGGTTAGGGCTCGGTTTAGGGTACGGGTTAGGATTAGGGTACGTGTTAGGGTTAGTGTAGGGGGTAGGGTTAGGGTACGCGTTAGCGTTAGGCTAGTTATTAAACCTTTCCCACTCTCTTGATACCCCTCAGCACGTAAAGAATATTATTTGGGGGTCCAGCCATGGAGAAGAGTTTTGACACTAGGATAAGATAAGGAACACACCCATTATAAAGAAATCACATTAGGATTCTCTTTTTAAGCTGTTCCTTCAAACACTATTGCTTAGGAAATCTATTGGAGGCAGAAGCAGTCAAGGGTAGCCTAGGGTTAGGGTTAGGGTTAGGGTACGGCTTAGGGTACGGTTTCGGGGAGGGGATCGGGAACGGCGTAGGGTATGGGTTAGGGTTAGGGTTAGTTTCAGGTTTAGGGCTCGGTTTAGGGTACGGGTTAGGATTACGGTACGTGTTAGGGTTAGGGTAGGGGTTAGGGTTACGGTACGCGTTAGGGTTAGGGTAGTTATTAAACCTATCCCACTCTCTAGATACCCCTTAGCACGTAAAGGAATATCATTTGGGGGTCCAGCCATGGAGAAGAGTTTAGACACTAGGATAAGATAAGGAACACACCCATTATAAAGAAATCACATTAGGATTCGCTTTTAAAGCTGTTCCTTCAAACACTAGTGCTTAGGAAATCTATTGGAGGCAGAAGCAGTCAAGGGTAGCCTAGGGTTAGGGTTAGGCTTAGGGTTAGGGTTAGGGTACGGCTTAGGGTACGGGTTCGGGGAGGGGTTCGAGTACGGCGTTGGGTATGGGTTAGGGTTAGGGTTAGGGTTCGTGTTAGTGTTAGGGCTCGGTTTAGGGTACGTGTTAGGATTAGGGTACGTGTTAGGGTTAGGGTAGGGGTTAGGGTTATGGTACGCTTTAGGGTTAGGGTAGTTATTAAACCTATCCCACTCTCTAGATACCCCTTAGCACGTAAAGGAATATTATTTGGGGGTCCAGCCATGGAGAAGAGTTTAGACACTAGGATAAGATAAGGAACACACCCAGTATAAAGAAATCACATTAGGATTCTCTTTTTAAGCTGTTCCTTAAAACACTAGTGCTTAGGAAATCTAATGTAGGCAGAAGCAGTCATGGGTAGCCTAAGGTTAGGGTTAGGCTTAGGGTTAGGGTTAGGGTACGGCTTAGGGTACTGGTTCGGGGACGGGTTCGGGTACGGCGTAGGGTATGGGTTAGGGTTAGGGTTAGGGTTAGTGTTAGGGTTAGGGCTCGGTTTAGGGTATGGGTTAGGTTCAGGGTACGGGTTAGGGTTAGGGTAGGGGTTAGGGTTAGGGTACGCGTTAGGGTTAGGGTAGTTATTAAACCTATCCCACTCTCTAGATAACCCTTAGCACGTAAAAGAATATTATTTGGGGGTCCAGCCATGGAGAAGAGTTTAGACACTAGGATAAGGTAAGGAACACACCCATTATAAAGAAATCACATTAGGATTCTCTTTTTAAGCTGTTCCTTCAAACACTAGTGCTTACGAAATGTATTGGAGGCAGAAGCACTCAAGGGTAGCCAAGGGTTATGGTTAGGCTTAGGGTTAGGGTTAGGGTACGGCTTAGGTTACGGGTTCGGGGAGGGGTTCGGGTACGGCGTAGGGTATGGATTAGGGTTAGGGTTAGGGTTCGTGTTAGGGTTAGGGCTCGGTTTAGGGTACGGGTTAGGATTAGAGTACGTGTTAGGGTTAGGGTAGGGGTTAGGGTTAGGGTACGCGTTAGGGTTAGGGTAGTTATTAAACCTATCCCACTCTCTAGATACCCCTTAGCACGTAAAGGAATATTATTTGGGGGTCCAGCCATGGAGAAGAGTTTAGACACTAGGATAAGATAAGGAACACACCCAGTATAAAGAAATCACATTAGGATTCTCTTTTTAAGCTGTTCCTTCAAACACTAGTGCTTAGGAAATCTATTGGAGGCAGAAGCAGTCAAGGGTAGCCTAGGGTTAGAGTTAGGCTTAGGGTTAGGGTTAGGGTACGGCTTAGGGTACGGGTTCGGGGAGGGGTTCGGGTACGGCGTAGGGTATGGATTAGGGTTAGGGTTAGAGTTCGTGTTAGGGTTAGGGCTCGGTTTAGGGTACGGGTAAGGATTAGGGTACGTGTTAGGGTTAGGGTAGGGGTTAGGGTTAGGGTACGCATTAGGGTTAGGGTAGTTATTAAACCTATCCCACTCTCTAGATACCCCTTAGCACGTAAAGGAATATTATTTGGTGTCCAGCCATGGAGAAGAGTTTAGACACTAGGATAAGATAAGGAACACACCCATTATAAAGAAATCACATTAGGATTCTCTTTTTAAGCTGTTCCTTAAAACACTAGTGCTTAGGAAATCTATTGGAGGCAGAAGCAGTCAAGGGTAGCCTAGGGTTAGGGTTAGGCTTAGGGTTAGGGTTAGGGTACGGCTTAGGGTAGGGGTTCGGGGAGGGGTTCGGGTACGGCGTAGGGTATGGGTTAGGGTTAGGGTTAGGGTTAGTGTTAGGGTTAGGGCTCGGTTTAGGGTACGGGTTAGGATTAGGGTACGTGTTAGGGTTAGTGTAGGGGGTAGGGTTAGGGTACGCGTGAGCGTTAGGCTAGTTATTAAACCTTTCCCACTCTCTTGATACCCCTCAGCAAGTAAAGAATATTATTTGGGGGTCCAGCCATGGAGAAGAGTTTAGACACTAGGATAAGATAAGGAACACACCCATTATAAAGAAATCACATTAGGATTCTCTTTTTAAGCTGTTCCTTAAAAAACTAGTGCTTAGGAAATCTATTGGAGGCAGAAGCAGTCAAGGGTAGCCTAGGGTTAGGGTTAGGGTTAGGGTACGGCTTAGGGTACGGTTCCGGGGAGGGGATCGGGTACGGCGTAGGGTATGGGTTAGGGTTAGTGTTCGTGTTAGGGTTAGGGCTCGGTTTAGGGTACGGGTTAGGATTAGGGTACGTGTTAGGGTTAGGGTAGGGGTTAGGGTTAGGGTACGCGTTAGGGTTAGGGTAGTTATTTTTTTTTTTTTTTTTTATAAAGTCTCTTTATTCTTTTTTTTTTTTTTAATTAATTAATTAATTAATTTATGGTTGTGTTGGGTCTTCGTTTCTGTGCGAGGGCTTCCTCTAGTTGTGGCAAGTGGGGTCCACTCTTCATCGCGGTGCGCGGGCCTCTCACTATCGCGGCCTCTCCTGTTGGGGAGCACAGGCTCCAGACACGCAGGCTCAGCAATTGTGGCTCACGGGCCTAGTCGCTCCACGGCATGTGGGATCTTCCCAGACCAGGGCTCGAACCCGTGTCCCCTGCATTGGCAGGCAGATTCTCAACCACTGCGCCACCAGGGAAGCCCTAGGGTAGTTATTAAACCTATCCCACTCTCTAGATACCACTTAGCACGTAAAGGAATATTATTTGGGGGTCCAGCCATGGAGAAGAGTTTAGACACTAGGATAAGATAAGGAACACACCCATTATAAGGAAATCACATTAGGATTCTCTTTTTAAGCTGTTCCTTAAAACACTAGTGCTTAGGAAATCTACTGGAGGCAGAAGCAGTCAAGGGTAGCCTAGGGTTAGGGTTAGGTTTAGGGTACGGCTTAGGGTACGGTTTCGGGGAGGGGATCGGGTACGGCGTAGGGTATGGGATAGGGTTAGGGTTAGTTTTAGGGTTAGGGCTCGATTTAGGGTACGGGTTAGGATTAGGGTACGTGTTAGGGTTAGGGTAGGGGTTAGGGTTAGGGTACGCGTTAGGGTTAGGGTAGTTATTAAACCTATCCCACTCTCTAGATACCCCTTAGCACGTAAAGGAATATTATTTGGGGGTCCAGCCATGGAGAAGAGTTTAGACACTAGGATAAGATAAGGAACACACCCATTATAAAGAAATCACATTAGGATTCTCTTTTTAAGCTGTTCCTTAAAACACTAGTGCTTAGGAAATCTATTGGAGGCAGAAGCAGTCAAGGGTAGCCTAGGGTTAGGGTTAGGCTTAGGGTTAGGGTTAGGGTACGGCTTAGGGTATGGGTTCGGGGAGGGGTTCGGGTACGGCGTAGGGTAAGGGTTAGTGTTAGGGTTAGGGTTCGTGTTAGGGTTAGGGCTCGGTTTAGGGTACGGGTTAGGATTAGGGTACGTGTTAGGGTTAGGGTAGGGGTTAGGGTTAGGGTACGCTTTAGGATTAGGGTAGTTATTAAACCTATGCCACTCTCTAGATACCCCTTAGCACGTAAAGGAATATTATTTGGGGGTCCAGCCATGGAGAAGAGTTTAGACACTAGGATAAGATAAGGAACACACCCATTATAAAGAAATCACATTAGGATTCTCTTTTTAAGCTGTTCCTTAAAACACTAGTGCTTAGGAAATCTATTGGAGGCAGAAGCAGTCAAGGGTAGCCTAGGGTTAGGGTTAGGCTTAGGGTTAGGGTTAGGGTACGGCTTTGGGTACGGGTTCGGGGAGAGGTTCGGGTACGGCGTAGGGTATGGGTTAGGGTTAGGGTTAGGGTAAGTGTTAGGGTTAGGGCTCGGTTTAGGGTACGGGTTAGGATTAGGGTACGTGTTAGGGTTAGGGTAGGGGTTAGGGTTAGGGTACGCGTTAGGGTTAGGGTAGTTATTAAACCTATCCCACTCTCTAGATACCCCTTAGCACGTAAAGGAATATTATTTAGAGTTCCAGCCATGGAGAAGAGTTTAGACACTAGGATAAGATAAGGAACACACCCATTATAAAGAAATCACATTAGGATTCTCTTTTTAAGCTGTTCCTTAAAACACTAGTGCTTAGGAAATCTATTGGAGGCAGAAGCAGTCAAGGGTAGCCTAGGGTTAGGGTTAGGCTTAGGGTTAGGGTTAGGGTACGGCTTTGGGTACGGGTTCGGGGAGGGGTTCGGGTACGGCGTAGGGTATGGGTTAGGGTTAGGGTTAGGGTTAGTGTTAGGGTTAGGGCTCGGTTTAGGGTACGGGTTAGGATTAGGGTACGTGTTAGGGTTAGTGTAGGGGTTAGGGTTAGGGTACGCGTTAGCGGTAGGCTAGTTATTAAACCTTTCCCAGTCTCTGGATACCCCTCAGCACGTATAGAATATTATTTGGGGGTCCAGCCATGGAGAAGAGTTTAGACACTAGGATAAGATAAGGAACACACCCATTATAAAGAAATCACATTAGGATTCTCTTTTTAAGCTGTTACTTAAAAAACTAGTGCTTAGGAAATCTATTGGAGGCAGAAGCAGTCAAGGGTAGCCTAGGGTTAGGGTTAGGGTTAGGGTACGGCTTAGGGTACGGTTTTGGGGAGGGGATCGGGTACGGCGTAGGGTATGGGTTAGGGTTAGGGTTAGTTTTAGGGTTAGGGCTCGGTTTAGGGTACGGGTTAGGATTACGGTACGTGTTAGGGTTAGGGTAGGGGTTAGGGTTACGGTACGCGTTAGGGTTAGGGTAGTTATTAAACCTATCCCACTCTCTAGATACCCCTTAGCACGTAAAGGAATATTATTTGGGGGTCCAGCCATGGAGAAGAGTTTAGACACTAGGATAAGATAAGGAACACACCCATTATAAAGAAATCACATAAGGATTCATTTTTAAGCTGTTCCTTCAAACACTAGTACTTAGGAAATCTATTGGAGGCAGAAGCAGTCAAGGGTAGCCAAGGGTTAGGGTTAGGCTTAGGGTTAGGCTTAGGGTACGGCTTAGGGTACGGGTTCGGGGAGGGGTTCGGGTACGGCGTAGGGTATGGGTTAGGGTTAGGGTTAGGGTTCGTGTTAGGGTTAGGGCTCGGTTTAGGGTACGGGTTAGGATTAGGGTACGTGTTAGGGTTAGTGTAGGGGGTAGGGTTAGGGTACGCGTTAGCGTTAGGCTAGTTATTAAACCTTTCCCACTCTCTTGATACCCCTCAGCACGTAAAGAATATTATTTGGGGGTCCAGCCATGGAGAAGAGTTTTGACACTAGGATAAGATAAGGAACACACCCATTATAAAGAAATCACATTAGGATTCTCTTTTTAAGCTGTTCCTTCAAACACTATTGCTTAGGAAATCTATTGGAGGCAGAAGCAGTCAAGGGTAGCCTAGGGTTAGGGTTAGGGTTAGGGTACGGCTTAGGGTACGGTTTCGGGGAGGGGATCGGGAACGGCGTAGGGTATGGGTTAGGGTTAGGGTTAGTTTCAGGTTTAGGGCTCGGTTTAGGGTACGGGTTAGGATTACGGTACGTGTTAGGGTTAGGGTAGGGGTTAGGGTTACGGTACGCGTTAGGGTTAGGGTAGTTATTAAACCTATCCCACTCTCTAGATACCCCTTAGCACGTAAAGGAATATCATTTGGGGGTCCAGCCATGGAGAAGAGTTTAGACACTAGGATAAGATAAGGAACACACCCATTATAAAGAAATCACATTAGGATTCGCTTTTAAAGCTGTTCCTTCAAACACTAGTGCTTAGGAAATCTATTGGAGGCAGAAGCAGTCAAGGGTAGCCTAGGGTTAGGGTTAGGCTTAGGGTTAGGGTTAGGGTACGGCTTAGGGTACGGGTTCGGGGAGGGGTTCGAGTACGGCGTTGGGTATGGGTTAGGGTTAGGGTTAGGGTTCGTGTTAGTGTTAGGGCTCGGTTTAGGGTACGTGTTAGGATTAGGGTACGTGTTAGGGTTAGGGTAGGGGTTAGGGTTATGGTACGCTTTAGGGTTAGGGTAGTTATTAAACCTATCCCACTCTCTAGATACCCCTTAGCACGTAAAGGAATATTATTTGGGGGTCCAGCCATGGAGAAGAGTTTAGACACTAGGATAAGATAAGGAACACACCCAGTATAAAGAAATCACATTAGGATTCTCTTTTTAAGCTGTTCCTTAAAACACTAGTGCTTAGGAAATCTAATGTAGGCAGAAGCAGTCATGGGTAGCCTAAGGTTAGGGTTAGGCTTAGGGTTAGGGTTAGGGTACGGCTTAGGGTACGGGTTCAGGGACGGGTTCGGGTACGGCGTAGGGTATGGGTTAGGGTTAGGGTTAGGGTTAGTGTTAGGGTTAGGGCTCGGTTTAGGGTATGGGTTAGGTTCAGGGTACGGGTTAGGGTTAGGGTAGGGGTTAGGGTTAGGGTACGCGTTAGGGTTAGGGTAGTTATTAAACCTATCCCACTCTCTAGATACCCCTTAGCACGTAAAGGAATATTATTTGGGGGTCCAGCCATGGAGAAGAGTTTAGACACTAGGATAAGGTAAGGAACACACCCATTATAAAGAAATCACATTAGGATTCTCTTTTTAAGCTGTTCCTTCAAACACTAGTGCTTACGAAATGTATTGGAGGCAGAAGCAGTCAAGGGTAGCCAAGGGTTATGGTTAGGCTTAGGGTTAGGGTTAGGGTACGGCTTAGGTTATGGGTTCGGGGAGGGGTTCGGGTACGGCGTAGGGTATGGATTAGGGTTAGGGTTAGGGTTCGTGTTAGGGTTAGGGCTCGGTTTAGGGTACGGGTTAGGATTAGAGTACGTGTTAGGGTTAGGGTAGGGGTTAGGGTTAGGGTACGCGTTAGGGTTAGGGTAGTTATTAAACCTATCCCACTCTCTAGATACCCCTTAGCACGTAAAGGAATATTATTTGGGGGTCCAGCCATGGAGAAGAGTTTAGACACTAGGATAAGATAAGGAACACACCCAGTATAAAGAAATCACATTAGGATTCTCTTTTTAAGCTGTTCCTTCAAACACTAGTGCTTAGGAAATCTATTGGAGGCAGAAGCAGTCAAGGGTAGCCTAGGGTTAGAGTTAGGCTTAGGGTTAGGGTTAGGGTACGGCTTAGGGTACGGGTTCGGGGAGGGGTTCGGGTACGGCGTAGGGTATGGATTAGGGTTAGGGTTAGAGTTCGTGTTAGGGTTAGGGCTCGGTTTAGGGTACGGGTAAGGATTAGGGTACGTGTTAGGGTTAGGGTAGGGGTTAGGGTTAGGGTACGCATTAGGGTTAGGGTAGTTATTAAACCTATCCCACTCTCTAGATACCCCTTAGCACGTAAAGGAATATTATTTGGTGTCCAGCCATGGAGAAGAGTTTAGACACTAGGATAAGATAAGGAACACACCCATTATAAAGAAATCACATTAGGATTCTCTTTTTAAGCTGTTCCTTAAAACACTAGTGCTTAGGAAATCTATTGGAGGCAGAAGCAGTCAAGGGTAGCCTAGGGTTACGGTTAGGCTTAGGGTTAGGGTTAGGGTACGGCTTTGGGTACGGGTTCGGAGAGGGGTTCGGGTACGGCGCAGGGTATGGGTTAGGGTTAGGGTTAGGGTTAGTGTTAGGGTTAGGGCTCGGTTTAGGGTACGGGTTAGGATTAGGGTACGTGTTAGGGTTAGGGTAGGGGTTAGGGTTAGGGTACGCGTTAGGGTTAGGGTAGTTATTAAACCTATCCCACTCTCTAGATACCCCTTAGCACGTAAAGGAATATTATTTGGGGGTCCAGCCATGGAGAAGCGTTTAGACACTAGGATAAGATAAGGAACACACCTATTATAAAGAAGTCACATTAGGATTCTCTTTTTAAGCTGTTCCTTAAAACACTAGTGCTTAGGAAATCTATTGGAGGCAGAAGCAGTCAAGGGTAGCCTAGGGTTAGGGTTAGGCTTAGGGTTAGGGTTAGGGTACGGCTTCGGGTATGGGTTCGGGGAGGGGTTCGGGTACGGCGTAGGGTATGGGTTAGGGTTAGGGTTCGTGTTAGGGTTAGGGTAGGGGTTAGGGTTAGGGTACGCGTTAGGGTTAGGGTAGTTATTAAACCTATCCCACTCTCTAGATACCACTTAGCACGTAAAGGAATATTATTTGGGGGTCCAGCCATGGAGAAGAGTTTAGACACTAGGATAAGATAAGGAACACACCCATTATAAGGAAATCACATTAGGATTCTCTTTTTAAGCTGTTCCTTAAAACACTAGTGCTTAGGAAATCTACTGGAGGCAGAAGCAGTCAAGGGTAGCCTAGGGTTAGGGTTCGGGTTAGGGTACGGCTTAGGTTACGGTTTCGGGGAGGGGATCGGGTACGGCGTAGGGTATGGGTTAGGGTTAGGGTTAGTTTTAGGGTTAGGGCTCGGTTTAGGGTACGGGTTAGGATTACGGTACGTGTTAGGGTTAGGGTAGGGGTTAGGGTTAGGGTACGCGTTAGGGTTAGGGTAGTTATTAAACCTATCCCACTCTCTAGATACCCCTTAGCACGTAAAGGAATATTATTTGGGGGTCCAGCCATGGAGAAGAGTTTAGACACTAGGATAAGATAAGGAACACACCCATTATAAAGAAATCACATTAGGATTCGCTTTTAAAGCTGTTCCTTCAAACACTAGTGCTTAGGAAATCTATTGGAGGCAGAAGCAGTCAAGGGTAGCCTAGGGTTAGGGTTAGGCTTAGGGTTAGGGTTAGGGTACGGCTTAGGGTACGGGTTCGGGGAGGGGTTCGAGTACGGCGTAGGGTATGGGTTAGGGTTAGGGTTAGGGTTCGTGTTAGTGTTAGGGCTCGGTTTAGGGTACGTGTTAGGATTAGGGTACGTGTTAGGGTTAGGGTAGGGGTTAGGGTTAGGGTACGCGTTAGTGTTAGGGTAGTTATTAAAACTGTCCCACTCTCTAGATACCACTTAGCACGTAAAGGAATATTATTTGGGGGTCCAGCCATAGAGAAGAGTTTAGACACTAGGATAAGATAAGGAACACACCCATTTTAAGGAAATCACATTAGGATTCTCTTTTTAAGCTGTTCCTTAAAACACTAGTGCTTAGGAAATCTATTGGAGGCAGAAGCAGTCAAGGGTAGCCTAGGGTTAGGGTTAGGCTTAGGGTTAGGGTTAGGGTACGGCTTAGGGTACGGGTTCGGGGAGGGGTTCGGGTACGGCGTAGGGTATGGGTTAGGGTTAGGGTTAGGGTTCGTGTTAGGGTTAGGGCTCGGTTTAGGGTACGGGTTAGGATTAGGGTACGTGTTAGGGTTAGGGTAGGGGTTAGGGTTAGGGTACGCTTTACGGTTAGGGTAGTTATTAAACCTATCCCACTCTCTAGATACCCCTTAGCACGTAAAGGAATATTACTTGGGGGTCCAGCCATGGAGAAGAGTTTAGACACTAGGATAAGATAAGGAACACACCCATTATAAAGAAATCACATTAGGATTCTCTTTTTAAGCTGTTCCTTAAAACACTAGTGCTTAGGAAATCTATTGGAGGCAGAAGCAGTCAAGGGTAGCCAAGGGTTAGGGTTAGGCTTAGGGTTAGGGTTAGGGTACGGCTTAGGTTACGGGTTCGGGGAGGGGTTCGGGTACGGCGTAGGGTATGGGTTAGGGTTAGGGTTAGGGTTAGTGTTAGGGTTAGGGCTCGGTTTAGGGTACGTGTTAGGATTAGGGTACGTGTTAGGGTTAGGGTAGGGGTTAGGGTTAGGGTACGCGTTAGGGTTAGGGTAGTTATTAAAACTGTCCCACTCTCTAGATACCACTTAGCACGTAAAGGAATATTATTTGGGGGTCCAGCCATAGAGAAGAGTTTAGACACTAGGATAAGATAAGGAACCCACCCATTTTAAGGAAATCACATTAGGATTCTCTTTTTAAGCTGTTCCTTAAAACACTACTGCTTAGGAAATCTATTGGAGGCAGAAGCAGTCAAGGGTAGCCTAGGGTTAGGGTTAGGCTTAGGGTTAGGGTTAGGGTACGGCTTAGGGTACGGGTTCGGGGAGGGGTTCGGGTACGGCGTAGGGTATGGGTTAGGGTTAGGGTTAGGGTTCGTGTTAGGGTTAGGGCTCGGTTTAGGGTACGGGTTAGGATTAGGGTACGTGTTAGGGTTAGGGTAGGGGTTAGGGTTAGGGTACGCTTTAGGGTTAGGGTAGTTATTAAACCTATCCCACTCTCTAGATACCCCTTAGCACGTAAAGGAATATTACTTGGGGGTCCAGCCATGGAGAAGAGTTTAGACACTAGGATAAGATAAGGAACACACCCATTATAAAGAAATCACATTAGGATTCTCTTTTTAAGCTGTTCCTTAAAACACTAGTGCTTAGGAAATCTATTGGAGGCAGATGCACCCAAGGGTACCCTAGGGTTAGGGTTAGGCTTAGGGTTAGGGTTAGGGTACAGCTTAGGTTACGGGTTCGGGGAGGGGTCCGGGTACGGCGTAGGGTATGGGTTAGGGTTAGGGTTAGGGTTAGGGTTAGTGTTAGGGTTAGGGCTCGGTTTAGGGTACGGGTTAGGATTAGGGTACGTGTTAGGGTTAGGGGTTAGGGTTAGGGTACGCGTTAGGGTTAGGGTAGTTATTAAACCTATCCCACTCTCTAGATACCCCTTAGCACGTAAAGAAATATTATTTGGGGGTCCAGACATGGAGAAGAGTTTAGACACGAGGATAAGATAAGGAACACACCCATTATAAAGAAATCACATTAGGATTCTCTTTTTAAGCTGTTCCTTAAAACACTAGTGCTTAGGAAATCTATTGGAGGCAGAAGCAGTCAAGGGTAGCCTAGGGTTAGGGTTAGGCTTAGGGTTAGGGTTAGGGTACGGCTTAGGGTATGGGTTCGGGGAGGGGTTCGGGTACGGCGTATTGTATGGGTTAGGGTTAGGGTTCGTGTTAGGGTTAAGGCTCGGTTTAGGGTACGGGTTAGGATTAGGGTACGTGTTAGGGTTAGGGTAGGGGTTAGGGTTAGGGTACGCTTTAGGGTTAGGGTAGTTATTAAACCTATCCCACTCTCTAGATACCCCTTAGCACGTAAAGGAATATTATTTGGGGGTCCAGCCATGGAGAAGAGTTTAGACACTAGGATAAGATAAGGAACACACCCATTATAAAGAAATCACATTAGGATTCTCTTTTTAAGCTGTTCCTTAAAACACTAGTGCTTAGGAAATCTATTGGAGGCAGAAGCAGTCAAGGGTAGCCTAGGGTTAGGGATAGGCTTAGGGTTAGGGTTAGGGTATGGCTTTGGGTACGGGTTCGGGGAGGGGTTCGGGTACGGCGTAGGGTATGGGTTAGGGTTAGGGTTAGGGTAAGTGTTAGGGTTAGGGCTCGGTTTAGGGTACGGGTTAGGATTAGGGTACGTGTTAGGGTTAGGGTAGGGGTTAGGGTTAGGGTACGCGTTAGGGTTAGGGTAGTTATTAAACCTATCCCACTCTCTAGATACCCCTTAGCACGTAAAGGAATATTATTTGGAGTTCCAGCCATGGAGAAGAGTTTAGACACTAGGATAAGATAAGGAACACACACATTATAAAGAAGTCACATTAGGATTCTCTTTTTAAGCTGTTCCTTAAAACACTAGTGCTTAGGAAATCTATTGGAGGCAGAAGCAGCCAAGGGTAGCCTAGGGTTAGGGTTAGGTTTAGGGTTAGGGTTAGGGTACGGCTTAGGTTACGGGTTCGGGGAGGGGTTCGGGTACGGCGTAGGGTAGGGGTTAGGGTTAGGGTTAGGGTTAGGGTTAGTGTTAGGGTTAGGCCTCGGTTTAGGGTACGGGTTAGGATTAGGGTACGTTTTAGGGTTAGGGTAGGGGTTAGGGTTAGGGTACGCGTTAGGGTTAGGGTAGTTATTAAACCTATCCCACTCTCTAGGTACCCCTTAGCACGTAAAGGAATATTATTTGGGGGTCCAGCCATGGAGAAGAGTTTAGACACTAGGATAAGATAAGGAACACACCCATTATAAAGAAATCACATTAGGATTCTCTTTTTAAGCTGTTCCTTAAAACACTAGTGCTTAGGAAATCTATTGGAGGCAGAAGCAGTCAAGGGTAGCCTAGGGTTAGGGTTAGGCTTAGGGTTAGGGTTAGGGTACGGCTTAGGTTACGGGTTCGGGGAGGGGTTCGGGTATGGCGTAGGGTATGGGTTAGGGTTAGGGTTAGGGTTAGTGTTAGGGTTAGGGCTCGGTTTAGGGTACGTGTTAGGATTAGGGTACGTGTTAGGGTTAGGGTAGGGGTTAGGGTTAGGGTACGCGTTAGGGTTAGGGTAGTTATTAAAACTGTCCCACTCTCTAGATACCACTTAGCACGTAAAGGAATATTATTTGGGGGTCCAGCCATAGAGAAGAGTTTAGACACTAGGATAAGATAAGGAACACACCCATTTTAAGGAAATCACATTAGGATTCTCTTTTTAAGCTGTTCCTTAAAACACTACTGCTTAGGAAATCTATTGGAGGCAGAAGCAGTCAAGGGTAGCCTAGGGTTAGGGTTAGGCTTAGGGTTAGGGTTAGGGTACGGCTTAGGGTACGGGTTCGGGGAGGGGTTCGGGTACGGCGTAGGGTATGGGTTAGGGTTAGGGTTAGGGTTCGTGTTAGGGTTAGGGCTCGGTTTAGGGTACGGGTTAGGATTAGGGTACGTGTTAGGGTTAGGGTAGGGGTTAGGGTTAGGGTACGCTTTAGGGTTAGGGTAGTTATTAAACCTATCCCACTCTCTAGATACCCCTTAGCACGTAAAGGAATATTACTTGGGGGTCCAGCCATGGAGAAGAGTTTAGACACTAGGATAAGATAAGGAACACACCCATTATAAAGAAATCACATTAGGATTCTCTTTTTAAGCTGTTCCTTAAAACACTAGTGCTTAGGAAATCTATTGGAGGCAGATGCACCCAAGGGTACCCTAGGGTTAGGGTTAGGCTTAGGGTTAGGGTTAGGGTACAGCTTAGGTTACGGGTTCGGGGAGGGGTCCGGGTACGGCGTAGGGTATGGGTTAGGGTTAGGGTTAGGGTTAGGGTTAGTGTTAGGGTTAGGGCTCGGTTTAGGGTACGGGTTAGGATTAGGGTACGTGTTAGGGTTAGGGGTTAGGGTTAGGGTACGCGTTAGGGTTAGGGTAGTTATTAAACCTATCCCACTCTCTAGATACCCCTTAGCACGTAAAGAAATATTATTTGGGGGTCCAGACATGGAGAAGAGTTTAGACACGAGGATAAGATAAGGAACACACCCATTATAAAGAAATCACATTAGGATTCTCTTTTTAAGCTGTTCCTTAAAACACTAGTACTTAGGAAATCTATTGGAGGCAGAAGCAGTCAAGGGTAGCCTAGGGTTAGGGTTAGGCTTAGGGTTAGGGTTAGGGTACGGCTTAGGGTATGGGTTCGGGGAGGGGTTCGGGTACGGCGTATTGTATGGGTTAGGGTTAGGGTTCGTGTTAGGGTTAAGGCTCGGTTTAGGGTACGGGTTAGGATTAGGGTACGTGTTAGGGTTAGGGTAGGGGTTAGGGTTAGGGTACGCTTTAGGGTTAGGGTAGTTATTAAACCTATCCCACTCTCTAGATACCCCTTAGCACGTAAAGGAATATTATTTGGGGGTCCAGCCATGGAGAAGAGTTTAGACACTAGGATAAGATAAGGAACACACCCATTATAAAGAAATCACATTAGGATTCTCTTTTTAAGCTGTTCCTTAAAACACTAGTGCTTAGGAAATCTATTGGAGGCAGAAGCAGTCAAGGGTAGCCTAGGGTTAGGGATAGGCTTAGGGTTAGGGTTAGGGTATGGCTTTGGGTACGGGTTCGGGGAGGGGTTCGGGTACGGCGTAGGGTATGGGTTAGGGTTAGGGTTAGGGTAAGTGTTAGGGTTAGGGCTCGGTTTAGGGTACGGGTTAGGATTAGGGTACGTGTTAGGGTTAGGGTAGGGGTTAGGGTTAGGGTACGCGTTAGGGTTAGGGTAGTTATTAAACCTATCCCACTCTCTAGATACCCCTTAGCACGTAAAGGAATATTATTTGGAGTTCCAGCCATGGAGAAGAGTTTAGACACTAGGATAAGATAAGGAACACACACATTATAAAGAAATCACATTAGGATTCTCTTTTTAAGCTGTTCCTTAAAACACTAGTGCTTAGGAAATCTATTGGAGGCACAAGCAGTCAAGGGTAGCCTAGGGTTAGGGTTAGGCTTAGGGTTAGGGTTAGGGTACGGCTTAGGGTACGGGTTCGGGGAGGGGTTCGGGTATGGCGTAGGGTATGGGTTAGGGTTAGGGTTAGGGTTCGTGTTAGTGTTAGGGCTCGGTTTAGGGTACGGGTTAGGATTAGGGTACGTGTTAGGGTTAGGGTAGGGGTTAGGGTTAGGGTACGCGTTAGGGTTAGGGTAGTTATTAAACCTATCCCACTCTCTAGGTACCCCTTAGCACGTAAAGGAATATTATTTGGGGGTCCAGCCATGGAGAAGAGTTTAGACACTAGGATAAGATAAGGAACACACCCATTATAAAGAAATCACATTAGGATTCTCTTTTTAAGCTGTTCCTTAAAACACTAGTGCTTAGGAAATCTATTGGAGGCAGAAGCAGTCAAGGGTAGCCTAGGGTTAGGGTTAGGCTTAGGGTTAGGGTTAGGGTACGGCTTAGGTTACGGGTTCGGGGAGGGGTTCGGGTATGGCGTAGGGTATGGGTTAGGGTTAGGGTTAGGGTTAGTGTTAGCGTTAGGGCTCGGTTTAGGATACGTGTTAGGATTAGGGTACGTGTTAGGGTTAGGGTAGGGGTTAGGGTTAGGGTACGCGTTAGGGTTAGGGTAGTTATTAAAACTGTCCCACTCTCTAGATACCACTTAGCACGTAAAGGAATATTATTTGGGGGTCCAGCCATGGAGAAGAGTTTAGACACTAGGATAAGATAAGGAACACACCCATTATAAGGAAATCACATTACGATTCTCTTTTTAAGCTGTTCCTTAAAACACTACTGCTTAGGAAATCTATTGGAGGCAGAAGCAGTCAAGGGTAGCCTAGGGTTAAGGTTAGGCTTAGGGTTAGGGTTAGGGTACGGCTTAGGTTACGGGTTCGGGGAGGGGTTCGGGTACGGCGCAGGGTATGGGTTAGGGTTAGGGTTAGGGTTAGTGTTAGGGTTAGGGCTCGGTTTAGGGTACGGGTTAGGATTAGGGTACGTGTTAGGGTTAGGGTAGGGGTTAGGGTTAGGGTACGCGTTAGGGTTAGGGTAGTTATTAAACCTATCCCACTCTCTAGATACCCCTTAGCACGTAAAGGAATATTATTTGGGGGTCCAGCCATGGAGAAGGGTTTAGAAACTAGGATAAGATAAGGAACACACCCATTATAAAGAAATCACATTAGGATTCTCTTTTTAAGCTGTTCCTTAAAACACTAGTGCTTAGGAAATCTATTGGAGGCAGATGCACCCAAGGGTACCCTAGGGTTAGGGTTAGGCTTAGGGTTAGGGTTAGGGTACAGCTTAGGTTACGGGTTCGGGGAGGGGTTCGGGTACGGCGTAGGGTATGGGTTAGGGTTAGGGTTAGGGTTAGGGTTAGGGTTAGTGTTAGGGTTAGGGCTCGGTTTAGGGTATGGGTTAGGATTAGGGTACGTGTTAGGGTTAGGGTAGAGGTTAGGGTTAGGGTACGCGTTAGGGTTAGGGTAGTTATTAAACCTATGCCACTCTCTAGGTACCCCTTAGCACGTAAAGGAATATTATTTGGGGGTCCAGCCATGGAGAAGGGTTTAGACACTAGGATAAGATAAGGAACACACCCATTATAAAGAAATCACGTTAGGATTCTCTTTTTAAGCTGTTCCTTAAAACACTAGTGCTTAGGAAATCTATTGGAGGCAGAAGCAGTCAAGGGTAGCCTAGGGTTAGGGTTAGGCTTAGGGTTAGGGTTAGGGTATGGCTTTGGGTACGGTTTCGGGGAGGGGTTCGGGTACGGCGTAGGGTATGGGTTAGGGTTAGGGTTAGGGTTCGTGTTAGGGTTAGGGCTCGGTTTAGGGTACGGGTTAGGATTAGGGTACGTGTTAGGGTTAGGGTAGGGGTTAGGGTTAGGGTACGCGTTAGGGTTAGGGTAGTTATTAAACCTATCCCACTCTCTAGATACCCCTTAGCACGTAAAGGAATATTATTTGGGGGTCCAGCCATGGAGAAGAGTTTAGACACTAGGATAAGATAAGGAACACACCCATTATAAAGAAATCACATTAGGATTCTCTTTTTAAGCTGTTCCTTCAAACACTAGTACTTCGGAAATCTATTGGAGGCAGAAGCAGTCTATGGTAGCCAAGGGTTAGGGTTAGGCTTAGGGTTAGGGTTAGGGTACGGCTTAGGTTACGGGTTCGGGGAGGGGTTTGGGTACGGCATAGGGTATGGGTTAGGGTTAGGGTTAGGGTTCGTGTTAGGGTTAGGGCTCGATTTAGGGTACGGGTTAGGATTAGGGTACGTGTTAAGGTTAGTGTAGGGGGTAGGGTTACGGTACGCGTTAGCGTTAGGCTAGTTATTAAACCTTTCCCACTCTCTTGATACCCCTCAGCACGTAAAGAATATTATTTGGGGGTCCAGCCATGGAGAAGAGTTTAGACACTAGGATAAGATAAGGAACACACCCATTATAAAGAAATCACATTAGGATTCTCTTTTAAAGCTGTTCCTTCAAACACTATTGCTTAGGAAATCTATTGGAGGCAGAAGCAGTCAAGGGTAGCCTAGGGTTAGGGTTAGGCTTAGGGTTAGGGTTAGGGTACGACTTAGGGTACGGGTTCGGGGAGGGGTTCGGGTACGGCGTAGGGTATGGGTTAGGGTTAGGGTTAGGGTTCGTGTTAGTGTTAGGGCTCGGTTTAGGGTACGGGTTAGGATTAGGGTACGTGTTAGGGTTACGGTAGGGGTTAGGGTTAGGGTACGCTTTAGGGTTAGGGTAGTTATTAAACCTATCCCACTCTCTAGATACCCCTTAGCACGTAAAGGAATATTATTTGGGGGTCCAGCCATGGAGAAGAGTTTAGACACTAGGATAAGACAAGGAACACACCCAGTATAAAGAAATCACATTAGGATTCTCTTTTTAAGCTGTTCCTTAAAACACTAGTGCTTAGGAAATCTAATGTAGGCAGAAGCAGTCATGGGTAGCCTAAGGTTAGGGTTAGGCTTAGGGTTAGGATTAGGGTACGGCTTAGGGTACGGGTTCGGGGACGGGTTCGGGTACGGCGTAGGGTATGCGTTAGGGTTAGGTTTAGGGTTAGTGTTAGGGTTAGGGCTCGGTTTAGGGTATGGGTTAGGTTTAGGGTACGTGTTAGGGTTAGGGTAGGGGTTAGGGTTAGGGTACGCGTTAGGGTTAGGGTAGTTATTAAACCTATCCCACTCTCTAGATACCCCTTAGCACGTATAGGAATATTAATTGGGGGTCCAGCCATGGAGAAGAGTTTAGACACTAGGATAAGATAAGGAACACACCCATTATAAAGAAATCACATTAGGATTCTCTTTTTAAGCTGTTCCTTCAAACACTAGTACTTAGGAAATCTATTGGAGGCAGAAGCAGTCAAGGGTAGCCAAGGGTAAGGGTTAGGCTTAGGGTTAGGGTTAGGGTACGGCTTAGGTTACGGGTTTGGGGAGGGGTTCAGGTACGGCGTAGGGTATGGGTTAGGGTTAGGGTTAGGGTTCGTGTTAGTGTTAGGGCTCGGTTTAGGGTACGGGTTAGGATTAGGGTACGTGTTAGGGTTAGGGTAGGGGTTAGGGTTAGGGTACGCGTTAGGGTTAGGGTAGTTATTAAACCTATCCCACTCTCTAGATACCCCTTAGCACGTAAAGGAATATTATTTGGGGGTCCAGCCATGGAGAAGAGTTTAGACACTAGGATAAGATAAGGAACACACCCATTATAAAGAAATCACATTAGGATTCTCTTTTTAAGCTGTTCCTTCAAACACTAGTGCTTAGGAAATCTATTGGAGGCAGAAGCAGTCAAGGGTAGCCTAGGGTTAGGGTTAGGCTTAGGGTTAGGGTTAGGGTACGGCTTAGGGTACGGGTTCGGGGAGGGGTTCGGGTACAGCGTAGGGTATTGATTAGGGTTAGGGTTAGGGTTCGTGTTAGGGTTAGGGCTCGGTTTAGGGTACGGGTTAGGATTAGGGTACGTGTTAGGGTTAGGGTAGGGGTTAGGGTTAGGGTACGCGTTAGGGTTAGGGTAGTTATTAAACCTATCCCACTCTCTAGATACCCCTTAGCACGTAAAGGAATATTATTTGGGGGTCCAGCCATGGAGAAGAGTTTAGACACTAGGATAAGATAAGGAACACACCCAGTATAAAGAAATCACATTAGGATCCTCTTTTTAAGCTGTTCCTTAAAACACTAGTGCTTAGGAAATCTATTGGAGGCAGAAGCAGTCAAGGGTAGCCTATGGTTAGGGTTAGGCTTAGGGTTAGGGTTAGGGTACGGCTTTGTGTATGGGTTCGGGGAGAGGTTCGGGTACGGCGTAGGGTATGGGTTAGGGTTAGGGTAAGTGTTAGGGTTAGGGCTCGGTTTAGGGTACGGGTTAGGATTAGGGTACGTGTTAGGGTTAGGGTAGGGGTTAGGGTTAGGGTACGCGTTAGGGTTAGGGTAGTTATTAAACGTATCCCACTCTCTAGATACCCCTTAGCACGTAAAGGAATATTATTTGGAGTTCCAGCCATGGAGAAGAGATTAGACACTAGGATAAGATAAGGAACACACCCATTATAAAGAAATCACATTAGGATTCTCTTTTTAAGCTGTTCCTTAAAACACTAGTGCTTAGGAAATCTATTGGAGGCAGAAGCAGTCAAGGGTAGCCTAGGGTTAGGGTTAGGCTTAGGGTTAGGGTTAGGGTACGGCTTAGGGTAGGGGTTCGGGGAGGGGTTCGGGTACGGCGTAGGGTATGGGTTAGGGTTAGGGTTAGGGTTAGTGTTAGGGTTAGGGCTCGGTTTAGGGTACGGGTTAGGATTAGGGTACGTGTTAGGGTTAGTGTAGGGGGTAGGGTTAGGGTACGCGTGAGCGTTAGGCTAGTTATTAAACCTTTCCCACTCTCTTGATACCCCTCAGCAAGTAAAGAATATTATTTGGGGGTCCAGCCATGGAGAAGAGTTTAGACACTAGGATAAGATAAGGAACACACCCATTATAAAGAAATCACATTAGGATTCTCTTTTTAAGCTGTTCCTTAAAACACTAGTGCTTAGGAAATCTATTGGAGGCAGAAGCAGTCAAGGGTAGCCTAGGGTTAGGGTTAGGCTTAGGGTTAGGGTTAGGGTACGGCTTAGGTTACGGGTTCGGGGAGGGGTTCGGGTATGGCGTAGGGTATGGGTTAGGGTTAGGGTTAGGGTTAGTGTTAGCGTTAGGGCTCGGTTTAGGATACGTGTTAGGATTAGGGTACGTGTTAGGGTTAGGGTAGGGGTTAGGGTTAGGGTACGCGTTAGAGTTAGGGTAGTTATTAAAACTGTCCCACTCTCTAGATACCACTTAGCACGTAAAGGAAAATTATTTGGGGGTCCAGCCATGGAGAAGAGTTTAGACACTAGGATAAGATAAGGAACACACCCATTATAAGGAAATCACATTACGATTCTCTTTTTAAGCTGTTCCTTAAAACACTACTGCTTAGGAAATCTATTGGAGGCAGAAGCAGTCAAGGGTAGCCTAGGGTTAGGGTTAGGCTTAGGGTTAGGGTTAGGGTACGGCTTAGGTTACGGGTTCGGGGAGGGGTTCGGGTACGGCGTAGGGTATGGGTTAGGGTTAGGGTTAGGGTTCGTGTTAGGGTTAGGGCTCGGTTTAGGGTACGGGTTAGGGTTAGGGTACGTTTTAGGGTTAGGGTAGGGGTTAGAGTTAGGGTACGCGTTAGGGTTAGGGTAGTTATTAAACCTATCCCACTCTCTAGATACCCCTTAGCATGTAAAGGAATATTATTTGGGGGTCCAGCCATGGAGAAGAGTTTAGACACTAGGATAAGATAAGGAACACACCCATTATAAAGAAATCACATTAGGATTCTCTTTTTAAGCTGTTCCTTAAAACACTAGTGCTTAGGAAATCTATTGGAGGCAGAAGCAGTCAAGGGTAGCCTAGGGTTAGGGTTAGGCTTAGGGTTAGGGTTAGGGTACGGCTTAGGGTACGGGTTCGGGGAGGGGTTCGGGTACGGCGCAGGGTATGGGTTAGGGTTAGGGTTAGGGTTAGTGTTAGGGTTAGGGCTCGGTTTAGGGTACGGGTTAGGATTAGGGTACGTGTTAGGGTTAGGGTAGGGGTTAGGGTTAGGGTACGCGATAGGGTTAGGGTAGTTATTAAACCTATCCCACTCTCTAGATACCCCTTAGCACGTAAAGGAATATTATTTGGGGGTCCAGCCATGGAGAAGGGTTTAGAAACTAGGATAAGATAAGGAACACACCCATTATAAAGAAATCACATTAGGATTCTCTTTTTAAGCTGTTCCTTAAAACACTAGTGCTTAGGAAATCTATTGGAGGCAGATGCACCCAAGGGTACCCTAGGGTTAGGGTTAGGCTTAGGGTTAGGGTTAGGGTACAGCTTAGGTTACGGGTTCGGGGAGGGGTTCGGGTACGGCGTAGGGTATGGGTTAGGGTTAGGGTTAGGGTTAGGGTTAGGGTTAGTGTTAGGGTTAGGGCTCGGTTTAGGGTATGGGTTAGGATTAGGGTACGTGTTAGGGTTAGGGTAGAGGTTAGGGTTAGGGTACGCGTTAGGGTTAGGGTAGTTATTAAACCTATGCCACTCTCTAGGTACCCCTTAGCACGTAAAGGAATATTATTTGGGGGTCCAGCCATGGAGAAGGGTTTAGACACTAGGATAAGATAAGGAACACACCCATTATAAAGAAATCACGTTAGGATTCTCTTTTTAAGCTGTTCCTTAAAACACTAGTGCTTAGGAAATCTATTGGAGGCAGAAGCAGTCAAGGGTAGCCTAGGGTTAGGGTTAGGCTTAGGGTTAGGGTTAGGGTACGGCTTAGGGTACGGGTTCGGGGAGGGGTTCGGGTACGGCGCAGGGTATGGGTTAGGGTTAGGGTTAGGGTTAGTGTTAGGGTTAGGGCTCGGTTTAGGGTACGGGTTAGGATTAGGGTACGTGTTAGGGTTAGGGTAGGGGTTAGGGTTAGGGTACGCGTTAGGGTTAGGGTAGTTATTAAACCTATCCCACTCTCTAGATACCCCTTAGCACGTAAAGGAATATTATTTGGGGGTCCAGCCATGGAGAAGGGTTTAGAAACTAGGATAAGATAAGGAACACACCCATTATAAAGAAATCACATTAGGATTCTCTTTTTAAGCTGTTCCTTAAAACACTAGTGCTTAGGAAATCTATTGGAGGCAGATGCACCCAAGGGTACCCTAGGGTTAGGGTTAGGCTTAGGGTTAGGGTTAGGGTACAGCTTAGGTTACGGGTTCGGGGAGGGGTTCGGGTACGGCGTAGGGTATGGGTTAGGGTTAGGGTTAGGGTTAGGGTTAGGGTTAGTGTTAGGGTTAGGGCTCGGTTTAGGGTATGGGTTAGGATTAGGGTACGTGTTAGGGTTAGGGTAGAGGTTAGGGTTAGGGTACGCGTTAGGGTTAGGGTAGTTATTAAACCTATGCCACTCTCTAGGTACCCCTTAGCACGTAAAGGAATATTATTTGGGGGTCCAGCCATGGAGAAGGGTTTAGACACTAGGATAAGATAAGGAACACACCCATTATAAAGAAATCACGTTAGGATTCTCTTTTTAAGCTGTTCCTTAAAACACTAGTGCTTAGGAAATCTATTGGAGGCAGAAGCAGTCAAGGGTAGCCTAGGGTTAGGGTTAGGCTTAGGGTTAGGGTTAGGGTACGGCTTAGGGTATGGGTTCGGGGAGGGGTTCGGGTACGGCGTAGGGTATGGGTTAGGGTTAGGGTTAGGGTTCGTGTTAGGGTTAGGGCTCGGTTTAGGGTACGGGTTAGGATTAGGGTACGTGTTAGGGTTAGGGTAGGGGTTAGGGTTAGGGTACGCTTTAGGGTTAGGGTAGTTATTAAACCTATCCCACTCTCTAGATACCCCTTAGAACATAAAGGAATATTATTTGGGGGTCCAGCCATGGAGAAGAGTTTAGACACTAGGATAAGATAAGGAACACACCCATTATAAAGAAATCACATTAGGATTCTCTTTTTAAGCTGTTCCTTAAAACACTAGTGCTTAGGAAATCTATTGGAGGCAGAAGCAGTCAAGGGTAGCCTAGGGTTATGGTTAGGCTTAGGGTTAGGGTTAGGGTATTGCTTTGGGTACGGTTTCGGGGAGGGGTTCGGGTACGGCGTAGGGTATGGGTTAGGGTTAGGGTTAGGGTAAGTGTTAGGGTTAGGGCTCGGTTTAGGGTACGGGTTAGGATTAGGGTACGTGTTAGGGTTAGGGTAGGGGTTAGGGTTAGGGTACGCGTTAGGGTTAGGGTAGTTATTAAACCTATCCCACTCTCTAGATACCCCTTAGCACGTAAAGGAATATTATTTGGGGGTCCAGCCATGGAGAAGAGTTTAGACACTAGGATAAGATAAGGAACACACCCATTATAAAGAAATCACATTAGGATTCTCTTTTTAAGCTGTTCCTTCAAACACTAGTACTTAGGAAATCTATTGGAGGCAGAAGCAGTCTATGGTAGCCAAGGGTTAGGGTTAGGCTTAGGGTTAGGGTTAGGGTACGGCTTAGGTTACGGGTTCGGGGAGGGGTTTGGGTACGGCATAGGGTATGGGTTAGGGTTAGGGTTAGGGTTCGTGTTAGGGTTAGGGCTCGATTTAGGGTACGGGTTAGGATTAGGGTACGTGTTAAGGTTAGTGTAGGGGGTAGGGTTACGGTACGCGTTAGCGTTAGGCTAGTTATTAAACCTTTCCCACTCTCTTGATACCCCTCAGCACGTAAAGAATATTATTTGGGGGTCCAGCCATGGAGAAGAGTTTAGACACTAGGATAAGATAAGGAACACACCCATTATAAAGAAATCACATTAGGATTCTCTTTTAAAGCTGTTCCTTCAAACACTATTGCTTAGGAAATCTATTGGAGGCAGAAGCAGTCAAGGGTAGCCTAGGGTTAGGGTTAGGCTTAGGGTTAGGGTTAGGGTACGACTTAGGGTACGGGTTCGGGGAGGGGTTCGGGTACGGCGTAGGGTATGGGTTAGGGTTAGGGTTAGGGTTCGTGTTAGTGTTAGGGCTCGGTTTAGGGTACGGGTTAGGATTAGGGTACGTGTTAGGGTTACGGTAGGGGTTAGGGTTAGGGTACGCTTTAGGGTTAGGGTAGTTATTAAACCTATCCCACTCTCTAGATACCCCTTAGCACGTAAAGGAATATTATTTGGGGGTCCAGCCATGGAGAAGAGTTTAGACAATAGGATAAGACAAGGAACACACCCAGTATAAAGAAATCACATTAGGATTCTCTTTTTAAGCTGTTCCTTAAAACACTAGTGCTTAGGAAATCTAATGTAGGCAGAAGCAGTCATGGGTAGCCTAAGGTTAGGGTTAGGCTTAGGGTTAGGATTAGGGTACGGCTTAGGGTACGGGTTCGGGGACGGGTTCGGGTACGGCGTAGGGTATGCGTTAGGGTTAGGTTTAGGGTTAGTGTTAGGGTTAGGGCTCGGTTTAGGGTATGGGTTAGGTTTAGGGTACGTGTTAGGGTTAGGGTAGGGGTTAGGGTTAGGGTACGCGTTAGGGTTAGGGTAGTTATTAAACCTATCCCACTCTCTAGATACCCCTTAGCACGTATAGGAATATTAATTGGGGGTCCAGCCATGGAGAAGAGTTTAGACACTAGGATAAGATAAGGAACACACCCATTATAAAGAAATCACATTAGGATTCTCTTTTTAAGCTGTTCCTTCAAACACTAGTACTTAGGAAATCTATTGGAGGCAGAAGCAGTCAAGGGTAGCCAAGGGTAAGGGTTAGGCTTAGGGTTAGGGTTAGGGTACGGCTTAGGGTACGGGTTCGGGGAGGGGTTCGGGTACAGCGTAGGGTATGGATTAGGGTTAGGGTTAGGGTTCGTGTTAGGGTTAGGGCTCGGTTTAGGGTACGGGTTAGGATTAGGGTACGTGTTAGGGTTAGGGTAGGGGTTAGGGTTAGGGTACGCGTTAGGGTTAGGGTAGTTATTAAACCTATCCCACTCTCTAGATACCCCTTAGCACGTAAAGGAATATTATTTGGGGGTCCAGCCATGGAGAAGAGTTTAGACACTAGGATAAGATAAGGAACACACCCAGTATAAAGAAATCACATTAGGATCCTCTTTTTAAGCTGTTCCTTAAAACACTAGTGCTTAGGAAATCTATTGGAGGCAGAAGCAGTCAAGGGTAGCCTATGGTTAGGGTTAGGCTTAGGGTTAGGGTTAGGGTACGGCTTTGTGTATGGGTTCGGGGAGAGGTTCGGGTACGGCGTAGGGTATGGGTTAGGGTTAGGGTAAGTGTTAGGGTTAGGGCTCGGTTTAGGGTACGGGTTAGGATTAGGGTACGTGTTAGGGTTAGGGTAGGGGTTAGGGTTAGGGTACGCGTTAGGGTTAGGGTAGTTATTAAACGTATCCCACTCTCTAGATACCCCTTAGCACGTAAAGGAATATTATTTGGAGTTCCAGCCATGGAGAAGAGATTAGACACTAGGATAAGATAAGGAACACACCCATTATAAAGAAATCACATTAGGATTCTCTTTTTAAGCTGTTCCTTAAAACACTAGTGCTTAGGAAATCTATTGGAGGCAGAAGCAGTCAAGGGTAGCCTAGGGTTAGGGTTAGGCTTAGGGTTAGGGTTAGGGTACGGCTTAGGGTAGGGGTTCGGGGAGGGGTTCGGGTACGGCGTAGGGTATGGGTTAGGGTTAGGGTTAGGGTTAGTGTTAGGGTTAGGGCTCGGTTTAGGGTACGGGTTAGGATTAGGGTACGTGTTAGGGTTAGTGTAGGGGGTAGGGTTAGGGTACGCGTGAGCGTTAGGCTAGTTATTAAACCTTTCCCACTCTCTTGATACCCCTCAGCAAGTAAAGAATATTATTTGGGGGTCCAGCCATGGAGAAGAGTTTAGACACTAGGATAAGATAAGGAACACACCCATTATAAAGAAATCACATTAGGATTCTCTTTTTAAGCTGTTCCTTAAAAAACTAGTGCTTAGGAAATCTATTGGAGGCAGAAGCAGTCAAGGGTAGCCTAGGGTTAGGGTTAGGGTTAGGGTACGGCTTAGGGTACGGTTCCGGGGAGGGGATCGGGTACGGCGTAGGGTATGGGTTAGGGTTAGTGTTCGTGTTAGGGTTAGGGCTCGGTTTAGGGTACGGGTTAGGATTAGGGTACGTGTTAGGGTTAGGGTAGGGGTTAGGGTTAGGGTACGCGTTAGGGTTAGGGTAGTTATTTTTTTTTTTTTTTTTTTTATAAAGTCTCTTTATTCTTTTTTTTTTTTTTAATTAATTAATTAATTAATTTATGGTTGTGTTGGGTCTTCGTTTCTGTGCGAGGGCTTCCTCTAGTTGTGGCAAGTGGGGTCCACTCTTCATCGCGGTGCGCGGGCCTCTCACTATCGCGGCCTCTCCTGTTGGGGAGCACAGGCTCCAGACACGCAGGCTCAGCAATTGTGGCTCACGGGCCTAGTCGCTCCACGGCATGTGGGATCTTCCCAGACCAGGGCTCGAACCCGTGTCCCCTGCATTGGCAGGCAGATTCTCAACCACTGCGCCACCAGGGAAGCCCTAGGGTAGTTATTAAACCTATCCCACTCTCTAGATACCACTTAGCACGTAAAGGAATATTATTTGGGGGTCCAGCCATGGAGAAGAGTTTAGACACTAGGATAAGATAAGGAACACACCCATTATAAGGAAATCACATTAGGATTCTCTTTTTAAGCTGTTCCTTAAAACACTAGTGCTTAGGAAATCTACTGGAGGCAGAAGCAGTCAAGGGTAGCCTAGGGTTAGGGTTAGGTTTAGGGTACGGCTTAGGGTACGGTTTCGGGGAGGGGATCGGGTACGGCGTAGGGTATGGGATAGGGTTAGGGTTAGTTTTAGGGTTAGGGCTCGATTTAGGGTACGGGTTAGGATTAGGGTACGTGTTAGGGTTAGGGTAGGGGTTAGGGTTAGGGTACGCGTTAGGGTTAGGGTAGTTATTAAACCTATCCCACTCTCTAGATACCCCTTAGCACGTAAAGGAATATTATTTGGGGGTCCAGCCATGGAGAAGAGTTTAGACACTAGGATAACATAAGGAACACACCCATTATAAATAAATCACATTAGGATTCTCTTTTTAAGCTGTTCCTTAAAACACTAGTGCTTAGGAAATCTATTGGAGGCAGAAGCAGTCAAGGGTAGCCTAGGGTTAGGGTTAGGCTTAGGGTTAGGGTTAGGGTACGGCTTCGGGTATGGGTTCGGGGAGGGGTTCGGGTACGGCGTAGGGTAAGGGTTAGTGTTAGGGTTAGGGTTCGTGTTAGGGTTAGGGCTCGGTTTAGGGTACGGGTTAGGATTAGGGTACGTGTTAGGGTTAGGGTAGGGGTTAGGGTTAGGGTACGCTTTAGGATTAGGGTAGTTATTAAACCTATGCCACTCTCTAGATACCCCTTAGCACGTAAAGGAATATTATTTGGGGGTCCAGCCATGGAGAAGAGTTTAGACACTAGGATAAGATAAGGAACACACCCATTATAAAGAAATCACATTAGGATTCTCTTTTTAAGCTGTTCCTTAAAACACTAGTGCTTAGGAAATCTATTGGAGGCAGAAGCAGTCAAGGGTAGCCTAGGGTTAGGGTTAGGCTTAGGGTTAGGGTTAGGGTACGGCTTTGGGTACGGGTTCGGGGAGAGGTTCGGGTACGGCGTAGGGTATGGGTTAGGGTTAGGGTTAGGGTAAGTGTTAGGGTTAGGGCTCGGTTTAGGGTACGGGTTAGGATTAGGGTACGTGTTAGGGTTAGGGTAGGGGTTAGGGTTAGGGTACGCGTTAGGGTTAGGGTAGTTATTAAACCTATCCCACTCTCTAGATACCCCTTAGCACGTAAAGGAATATTATTTAGAGTTCCAGCCATGGAGAAGAGTTTAGACACTAGGATAAGATAAGGAACACACCCATTATAAAGAAATCACATTAGGATTCTCTTTTTAAGCTGTTCCTTAAAACACTAGTGCTTAGGAAATCTATTGGAGGCAGAAGCAGTCAAGGGTAGCCTAGGGTTAGGGTTAGGCTTAGGGTTAGGGTTAGGGTACGGCTTTGGGTACGGGTTCGGGGAGGGGTTCGGGTACGGCGTAGGGTATGGGTTAGGGTTAGGGTTAGGGTTAGTGTTAGGGTTAGGGCTCGGTTTAGGGTACGGGTTAGGATTAGGGTACGTGTTAGGGTTAGTGTAGGGGTTAGGGTTAGGGTACGCGTTAGCGTTAGGCTAGTTATTAAACCTTTCCCAGTCTCTGGATACCCCTCAGCACGTATAGAATATTATTTGGGGGTCCAGCCATGGAGAAGAGTTTAGACACTAGGATAAGATAAGGAACACACCCATTATAAAGAAATCACATTAGGATTCTCTTTTTAAGCTGTTACTTAAAAAACTAGTGCTTAGGAAATCTATTGGAGGCAGAAGCAGTCAAGGGTAGCCTAGGGTTAGGGTTAGGGTTAGGGTACGGCTTAGGGTACGGTTTTGGGGAGGGGATCGGGTACGGCGTAGGGTATGGGTTAGGGTTAGGGTTAGTTTTAGGGTTAGGGCTCGGTTTAGGGTACGGGTTAGGATTACGGTACGTGTTAGGGTTAGGGTAGGGGTTAGGGTTACGGTACGCGTTAGGGTTAGGGTAGTTATTAAACCTATCCCACTCTCTAGATACCCCTTAGCACGTAAAGGAATATTATTTGGGGGTCCAGCCATGGAGAAGAGTTTAGACACTAGGATAAGATAAGGAACACACCCATTATAAAGAAATCACATAAGGATTCATTTTTAAGCTGTTCCTTCAAACACTAGTACTTAGGAAATCTATTGGAGGCAGAAGCAGTCAAGGGTAGCCAAGGGTTAGGGTTAGGCTTAGGGTTAGGCTTAGGGTACGGCTTAGGGTACGGGTTCGGGGAGGGGTTCGGGTACGGCGTAGGGTATGGGTTAGGGTTAGGGTTAGGGTTCGTGTTAGGGTTAGGGCTCGGTTTAGGGTACGGGTTAGGATTAGGGTACGTGTTAGGGTTAGTGTAGGGGGTAGGGTTAGGGTACGCGTTAGCGTTAGGCTAGTTATTAAACCTTTCCCACTCTCTTGATACCCCTCAGCACGTAAAGAATATTATTTGGGGGTCCAGCCATGGAGAAGAGTTTTGACACTAGGATAAGATAAGGAACACACCCATTATAAAGAAATCACATTAGGATTCTCTTTTTAAGCTGTTCCTTCAAACACTATTGCTTAGGAAATCTATTGGAGGCAGAAGCAGTCAAGGGTAGCCTAGGGTTAGGGTTAGGGTTAGGGTACGGCTTAGGGTACGGTTTCGGGGAGGGGATCGGGAACGGCGTAGGGTATGGGTTAGGGTTAGGGTTAGTTTCAGGTTTAGGGCTCGGTTTAGGGTACGGGTTAGGATTAGGGTACGTGTTAGGGTTAGGGTAGGGGTTAGGGTTATGGTACGCTTTAGGGTTAGGGTAGTTATTAAACCTATCCCACTCTCTAGATACCCCTTAGCACGTAAAGGAATATTATTTGGGGGTCCAGCCATGGAGAAGAGTTTAGACACTAGGATAAGATAAGGAACACACCCAGTATAAAGAAATCACATTAGGATTCTCTTTTTAAGCTGTTCCTTAAAACACTAGTGCTTAGGAAATCTAATGTAGGCAGAAGCAGTCATGGGTAGCCTAAGGTTAGGGTTAGGCTTAGGGTTAGGGTTAGGGTACGGCTTAGGGTACGGGTTCGGGGACGGGTTCGGGTACGGCGTAGGGTATGGGTTAGGGTTAGGGTTAGGGTTAGTGTTAGGGTTAGGGCTCGGTTTAGGGTATGGGTTAGGTTCAGGGTACGGGTTAGGGTTAGGGTAGGGGTTAGGGTTAGGGTACGCGTTAGGGTTAGGGTAGTTATTAAACCTATCCCACTCTCTAGATACCCCTTAGCACGTAAAGGAATATTATTTGGGGGTCCAGCCATGGAGAAGAGTTTAGACACTAGGATAAGGTAAGGAACACACCCATTATAAAGAAATCACATTAGGATTCTCTTTTTAAGCTGTTCCTTCAAACACTAGTGCTTACGAAATGTATTGGAGGCAGAAGCAGTCAAGGGTAGCCAAGGGTTATGGTTAGGCTTAGGGTTAGGGTTAGGGTACGGCTTAGGTTACGGGTTCGGGGAGGGGTTCGGGTACGGCGTAGGGTATGGATTAGGGTTAGGGTTAGGGTTCGTGTTAGGGTTAGGGCTCGGTTTAGGGTACGGGTTAGGATTAGAGTACGTGTTAGGGTTAGGGTAGGGGTTAGGGTTAGGGTACGCGTTAGGGTTAGGGTAGTTATTAAACCTATCCCACTCTCTAGATACCCCTTAGCACGTAAAGGAATATTATTTGGGGGTCCAGCCATGGAGAAGAGTTTAGACACTAGGATAAGATAAGGAACACACCCAGTATAAAGAAATCACATTAGGATTCTCTTTTTAAGCTGTTCCTTCAAACACTAGTGCTTAGGAAATCTATTGGAGGCAGAAGCAGTCAAGGGTAGCCTAGGGTTAGAGTTAGGCTTAGGGTTAGGGTTAGGGTACGGCTTAGGGTACGGGTTCGGGGAGGGGTTCGGGTACGGCGTAGGGTATGGATTAGGGTTAGGGTTAGAGTTCGTGTTAGGGTTAGGGCTCGGTTTAGGGTACGGGTAAGGATTAGGGTACGTGTTAGGGTTAGGGTAGGGGTTAGGGTTAGGGTACGCATTAGGGTTAGGGTAGTTATTAAACCTATCCCACTCTCTAGATACCCCTTAGCACGTAAAGGAATATTATTTGGTGTCCAGCCATGGAGAAGAGTTTAGACACTAGGATAAGATAAGGAACACACCCATTATAAAGAAATCACATTAGGATTCTCTTTTTAAGCTGTTCCTTAAAACACTAGTGCTTAGGAAATCTATTGGAGGCAGAAGCAGTCAAGGGTAGCCTAGGGTTACGGTTAGGCTTAGGGTTAGGGTTAGGGTACGGCTTTGGGTACGGGTTCGGAGAGGGGTTCGGGTACGGCGCAGGGTATGGGTTAGGGTTAGGGTTAGGGTTAGTGTTAGGGTTAGGGCTCGGTTTAGGGTACGGGTTAGGATTAGGGTACGTGTTAGGGTTAGGGTAGGGGTTAGGGTTAGGGTACGCGTTAGGGTTAGGGTAGTTATTAAACCTATCCCACTCTCTAGATACCCCTTAGCACGTAAAGGAATATTATTTGGGGGTCCAGCCATGGAGAAGCGTTTAGACACTAGGATAAGATAAGGAACACACCTATTATAAAGAAGTCACATTAGGATTCTCTTTTTAAGCTGTTCCTTAAAACACTAGTGCTTAGGAAATCTATTGGAGGCAGAAGCAGTCAAGGGTAGCCTAGGGTTAGGGTTAGGCTTAGGGTTAGGGTTAGGGTACGGCTTCGGGTATGGGTTCGGGGAGGGGTTCGGGTACGGCGTAGGGTATGGGTTAGGGTTAGGGTTCGTGTTAGGGTTAGGGTAGGGGTTAGGGTTAGGGTACGCGTTAGGGTTAGGGTAGTTATTAAACCTATCCCACTCTCTAGATACCACTTAGCACGTAAAGGAATATTATTTGGGGGTCCAGCCATGGAGAAGAGTTTAGACACTAGGATAAGATAAGGAACACACCCATTATAAGGAAATCACATTAGGATTCTCTTTTTAAGCTGTTCCTTAAAACACTAGTGCTTAGGAAATCTACTGGAGGCAGAAGCAGTCAAGGGTAGCCTAGGGTTAGGGTTCGGGTTAGGGTACGGCTTAGGTTACGGTTTCGGGGAGGGGATCGGGTACGGCGTAGGGTATGGGTTAGGGTTAGGGTTAGTTTTAGGGTTAGGGCTCGGTTTAGGGTACGGGTTAGGATTACGGTACGTGTTAGGGTTAGGGTAGGGGTTAGGGTTAGGGTACGCGTTAGGGTTAGGGTAGTTATTAAACCTATCCCACTCTCTAGATACCCCTTAGCACGTAAAGGAATATTATTTGGGGGTCCAGCCATGGAGAAGAGTTTAGACACTAGGATAAGATAAGGAACACACCCATTATAAAGAAATCACATTAGGATTCGCTTTTAAAGCTGTTCCTTCAAACACTAGTGCTTAGGAAATCTATTGGAGGCAGAAGCAGTCAAGGGTAGCCTAGGGTTAGGGTTAGGCTTAGGGTTAGGGTTAGGGTACGGCTTAGGGTACGGGTTCGGGGAGGGGTTCGAGTACGGCGTAGGGTATGGGTTAGGGTTAGGGTTAGGGTTCGTGTTAGTGTTAGGGCTCGGTTTAGGGTACGTGTTAGGATTAGGGTACGTGTTAGGGTTAGGGTAGGGGTTAGGGTTAGGGTACGCGTTAGGGTTAGGGTAGTTATTAAAACTGTCCCACTCTCTAGATACCACTTAGCACGTAAAGGAATATTATTTGGGGGTCCAGCCATAGAGAAGAGTTTAGACACTAGGATAAGATAAGGAACACACCCATTTTAAGGAAATCACATTAGGATTCTCTTTTTAAGCTGTTCCTTAAAACACTAGTGCTTAGGAAATCTATTGGAGGCAGAAGCAGTCAAGGGTAGCCTAGGGTTAGGGTTAGGCTTAGGGTTAGGGTTAGGGTACGGCTTAGGGTACGGGTTCGGGGAGGGGTTCGGGTACGGCGTAGGGTATGGGTTAGGGTTAGGGTTAGGGTTCGTGTTAGGGTTAGGGCTCGGTTTAGGGTACGGGTTAGGATTAGGGTACGTGTTAGGGTTAGGGTAGGGGTTAGGGTTAGGGTACGCTTTAGGGTTAGGGTAGTTATTAAACCTATCCCACTCTCTAGATACCCCTTAGCACGTAAAGGAATATTACTTGGGGGTCCAGCCATGGAGAAGAGTTTAGACACTAGGATAAGATAAGGAACACACCCATTATAAAGAAATCACATTAGGATTCTCTTTTTAAGCTGTTCCTTAAAACACTAGTGCTTAGGAAATCTATTGGAGGCAGAAGCAGTCAAGGGTAGCCAAGGGTTAGGGTTAGGCTTAGGGTTAGGGTTAGGGTACGGCTTAGGTTACGGGTTCGGGGAGGGGTTCGGGTACGGCGTAGGGTATGGGTTAGGGTTAGGGTTAGGGTTAGTGTTAGGGTTAGGGCTCGGTTTAGGGTACGTGTTAGGATTAGGGTACGTGTTAGGGTTAGGGTAGGGGTTAGGGTTAGGGTACGCGTTAGGGTTAGGGTAGTTATTAAAACTGTCCCACTCTCTAGATACCACTTAGCACGTAAAGGAATATTATTTGGGGGTCCAGCCATAGAGAAGAGTTTAGACACTAGGATAAGATAAGGAACCCACCCATTTTAAGGAAATCACATTAGGATTCTCTTTTTAAGCTGTTCCTTAAAACACTACTGCTTAGGAAATCTATTGGAGGCAGAAGCAGTCAAGGGTAGCCTAGGGTTAGGGTTAGGCTTAGGGTTAGGGTTAGGGTACGGCTTAGGGTACGGGTTCGGGGAGGGGTTCGGGTACGGCGTAGGGTATGGGTTAGGGTTAGGGTTAGGGTTCGTGTTAGGGTTAGGGCTCGGTTTAGGGTACGGGTTAGGATTAGGGTACGTGTTAGGGTTAGGGTAGGGGTTAGGGTTAGGGTACGCTTTAGGGTTAGGGTAGTTATTAAACCTATCCCACTCTCTAGATACCCCTTAGCACGTAAAGGAATATTACTTGGGGGTCCAGCCATGGAGAAGAGTTTAGACACTAGGATAAGATAAGGAACACACCCATTATAAAGAAATCACATTAGGATTCTCTTTTTAAGCTGTTCCTTAAAACACTAGTGCTTAGGAAATCTATTGGAGGCAGATGCACCCAAGGGTACCCTAGGGTTAGGGTTAGGCTTAGGGTTAGGGTTAGGGTACAGCTTAGGTTACGGGTTCGGGGAGGGGTCCGGGTACGGCGTAGGGTATGGGTTAGGGTTAGGGTTAGGGTTAGGGTTAGTGTTAGGGTTAGGGCTCGGTTTAGGGTACGGGTTAGGATTAGGGTACGTGTTAGGGTTAGGGGTTAGGGTTAGGGTACGCGTTAGGGTTAGGGTAGTTATTAAACCTATCCCACTCTCTAGATACCCCTTAGCACGTAAAGAAATATTATTTGGGGGTCCAGACATGGAGAAGAGTTTAGACACGAGGATAAGATAAGGAACACACCCATTATAAAGAAATCACATTAGGATTCTCTTTTTAAGCTGTTCCTTAAAACACTAGTACTTAGGAAATCTATTGGAGGCAGAAGCAGTCAAGGGTAGCCTAGGGTTAGGGTTAGGCTTAGGGTTAGGGTTAGGGTACGGCTTAGGGTATGGGTTCGGGGAGGGGTTCGGGTACGGCGTATTGTATGGGTTAGGGTTAGGGTTCGTGTTAGGGTTAAGGCTCGGTTTAGGGTACGGGTTAGGATTAGGGTACGTGTTAGGGTTAGGGTAGGGGTTAGGGTTAGGGTACGCTTTAGGGTTAGGGTAGTTATTAAACCTATCCCACTCTCTAGATACCCCTTAGCACGTAAAGGAATATTATTTGGGGGTCCAGCCATGGAGAAGAGTTTAGACACTAGGATAAGATAAGGAACACACCCATTATAAAGAAATCACATTAGGATTCTCTTTTTAAGCTGTTCCTTAAAACACTAGTGCTTAGGAAATCTATTGGAGGCAGAAGCAGTCAAGGGTAGCCTAGGGTTAGGGATAGGCTTAGGGTTAGGGTTAGGGTATGGCTTTGGGTACGGGTTCGGGGAGGGGTTCGGGTACGGCGTAGGGTATGGGTTAGGGTTAGGGTTAGGGTAAGTGTTAGGGTTAGGGCTCGGTTTAGGGTACGGGTTAGGATTAGGGTACGTGTTAGGGTTAGGGTAGGGGTTAGGGTTAGGGTACGCGTTAGGGTTAGGGTAGTTATTAAACCTATCCCACTCTCTAGATACCCCTTAGCACGTAAAGGAATATTATTTGGAGTTCCAGCCATGGAGAAGAGTTTAGACACTAGGATAAGATAAGGAACACACACATTATAAAGAAGTCACATTAGGATTCTCTTTTTAAGCTGTTCCTTAAAACACTAGTGCTTAGGAAATCTATTGGAGGCAGAAGCAGCCAAGGGTAGCCTAGGGTTAGGGTTAGGTTTAGGGTTAGGGTTAGGGTACGGCTTAGGTTACGGGTTCGGGGAGGGGTTCGGGTACGGCGTAGGGTAGGGGTTAGGGTTAGGGTTAGGGTTAGGGTTAGTGTTAGGGTTAGGCCTCGGTTTAGGGTACGGGTTAGGATTAGGGTACGTTTTAGGGTTAGGGTAGGGGTTAGGGTTAGGGTACGCGTTAGGGTTAGGGTAGTTATTAAACCTATCCCACTCTCTAGGTACCCCTTAGCACGTAAAGGAATATTATTTGGGGGTCCAGCCATGGAGAAGAGTTTAGACACTAGGATAAGATAAGGAACACACCCATTATAAAGAAATCACATTAGGATTCTCTTTTTAAGCTGTTCCTTAAAACACTAGTGCTTAGGAAATCTATTGGAGGCAGAAGCAGTCAAGGGTAGCCTAGGGTTAGGGTTAGGCTTAGGGTTAGGGTTAGGGTACGGCTTAGGTTACGGGTTCGGGGAGGGGTTCGGGTATGGCGTAGGGTATGGGTTAGGGTTAGGGTTAGGGTTAGTGTTAGGGTTAGGGCTCGGTTTAGGGTACGTGTTAGGATTAGGGTACGTGTTAGGGTTAGGGTAGGGGTTAGGGTTAGGGTACGCGTTAGGGTTAGGGTAGTTATTAAAACTGTCCCACTCTCTAGATACCACTTAGCACGTAAAGGAATATTATTTGGGGGTCCAGCCATAGAGAAGAGTTTAGACACTAGGATAAGATAAGGAACACACCCATTTTAAGGAAATCACATTAGGATTCTCTTTTTAAGCTGTTCCTTAAAACACTACTGCTTAGGAAATCTATTGGAGGCAGAAGCAGTCAAGGGTAGCCTAGGGTTAGGGTTAGGCTTAGGGTTAGGGTTAGGGTACGGCTTAGGGTACGGGTTCGGGGAGGGGTTCGGGTACGGCGTAGGGTATGGGTTAGGGTTAGGGTTAGGGTTCGTGTTAGGGTTAGGGCTCGGTTTAGGGTACGGGTTAGGATTAGGGTACGTGTTAGGGTTAGGGTAGGGGTTAGGGTTAGGGTACGCTTTAGGGTTAGGGTAGTTATTAAACCTATCCCACTCTCTAGATTCCCTTAGCACGTAAAGGAATATTACTTGGGGGTCCAGCCATGGAGAAGAGTTTAGACACTAGGATAAGATAAGGAACACACCCATTATAAAGAAATCACATTAGGATTCTCTTTTTAAGCTGTTCCTTAAAACACTAGTGCTTAGGAAATCTATTGGAGGCAGATGCACCCAAGGGTACCCTAGGGTTAGGGTTAGGCTTAGGGTTAGGGTTAGGGTACAGCTTAGGTTACGGGTTCGGGGAGGGGTCCGGGTACGGCGTAGGGTATGGGTTAGGGTTAGGGTTAGGGTTAGGGTTAGTGTTAGGGTTAGGGCTCGGTTTAGGGTACGGGTTAGGATTAGGGTACGTGTTAGGTTTAGGGGTTAGGGTTAGGGTACGCGTTAGGGTTAGGGTAGTTATTAAACCTATCCCACTCTCTAGATACCCCTTAGCACGTAAAGAAATATTATTTGGGGGTCCAGACATGGAGAAGAGTTTAGACACGAGGATAAGATAAGGAACACACCCATTATAAAGAAATCACATTAGGATTCTCTTTTTAAGCTGTTCCTTAAAACACTAGTACTTAGGAAATCTATTGGAGGCAGAAGCAGTCAAGGGTAGCCTAGGGTTAGGGTTAGGCTTTGGGTTAGGGTTAGGGTACGGCTTAGGGTATGGGTTCGGGGAGGGGTTCGGGTACGGCGTATTGTATGGGTTAGGGTTAGGGTTCGTGTTAGGGTTAAGGCTCGGTTTAGGGTACGGGTTAGGATTAGGGTACGTGTTAGGGTTAGGGTAGGGGTTAGGGTTAGGGTACGCTTTAGGGTTAGGGTAGTTATTAAACCTATCCCACTCTCTAGATACCCCTTAGCACGTAAAGGAATATTATTTGGGGGTCCAGCCATGGAGAAGAGTTTAGACACTAGGATAAGATAAGGAACACACCCATTATAAAGAAATCACATTAGGATTCTCTTTTTAAGCTGTTCCTTAAAACACTAGTGCTTAGGAAATCTATTGGAGGCAGAAGCAGTCAAGGGTAGCCTAGGGTTAGGGATAGGCTTAGGGTTAGGGTTAGGGTATGGCTTTGGGTACGGGTTCGGGGAGGGGTTCGGGTACGGCGTAGGGTATGGGTTAGGGTTAGGGTTAGGGTAAGTGTTAGGGTTAGGGCTCGGTTTAGGGTACGGGTTAGGATTAGGGTACGTGTTAGGGTTAGGGTAGGGGTTAGGGTTAGGGTACGCGTTAGGGTTAGGGTAGTTATTAAACCTATCCCACTCTCTAGATACCCCTTAGCACGTAAAGGAATATTATTTGGAGTTCCAGCCATGGAGAAGAGTTTAGACACTAGGATAAGATAAGGAACACACACATTATAAAGAAATCACATTAGGATTCTCTTTTTAAGCTGTTCCTTAAAACACTAGTGCTTAGGAAATCTATTGGAGGCACAAGCAGTCAAGGGTAGCCTAGGGTTAGGGTTAGGCTTAGGGTTAGGGTTAGGGTACGGCTTAGGGTACGGGTTCGGGGAGGGGTTCGGGTATGGCGTAGGGTATGGGTTAGGGTTAGGGTTAGGGTTCGTGTTAGTGTTAGGGCTCGGTTTAGGGTACGGGTTAGGATTAGGGTACGTGTTAGGGTTAGGGTAGGGGTTAGGGTTAGGGTACGCGTTAGGGTTAGGGTAGTTATTAAACCTATCCCACTCTCTAGGTACCCCTTAGCACGTAAAGGAATATTATTTGGGGGTCCAGCCATGGAGAAGAGTTTAGACACTAGGATAAGATAAGGAACACACCCATTATAAAGAAATCACATTAGGATTCTCTTTTTAAGCTGTTCCTTAAAACACTAGTGCTTAGGAAATCTATTGGAGGCAGAAGCAGTCAAGGGTAGCCTAGGGTTAGGGTTAGGCTTAGGGTTAGGGTTAGGGTACGGCTTAGGTTACGGGTTCGGGGAGGGGTTCGGGTATGGCGTAGGGTATGGGTTAGGGTTAGGGTTAGGGTTAGTGTTAGCGTTAGGGCTCGGTTTAGGATACGTGTTAGGATTAGGGTACGTGTTAGGGTTAGGGTAGGGGTTAGGGTTAGGGTACGCGTTAGGGTTAGGGTAGTTATTAAAACTGTCCCACTCTCTAGATACCACTTAGCACGTAAAGGAATATTATTTGGGGGTCCAGCCATGGAGAAGAGTTTAGACACTAGGATAAGATAAGGAACACACCCATTATAAGGAAATCACATTACGATTCTCTTTTTAAGCTGTTCCTTAAAACACTACTGCTTAGGAAATCTATTGGAGGCAGAAGCAGTCAAGGGTAGCCTAGGGTTAAGGTTAGGCTTAGGGTTAGGGTTAGGGTACGGCTTAGGTTACGGGTTCGGGGAGGGGTTCGGGTACGGCGCAGGGTATGGGTTAGGGTTAGGGTTAGGGTTAGTGTTAGGGTTAGGGCTCGGTTTAGGGTACGGGTTAGGATTAGGGTACGTGTTAGGGTTAGGGTAGGGGTTAGGGTTAGGGTACGCGTTAGGGTTAGGGTAGTTATTAAACCTATCCCACTCTCTAGATACCCCTTAGCACGTAAAGGAATATTATTTGGGGGTCCAGCCATGGAGAAGGGTTTAGAAACTAGGATAAAATAAGGAACACACCCATTATAAAGAAATCACATTAGGATTCTCTTTTTAAGCTGTTCCTTAAAACACTAGTGCTTAGGAAATCTATTGGAGGCAGATGCACCCAAGGGTACCCTAGGGTTAGGGTTAGGCTTAGGGTTAGGGTTAGGGTACAGCTTAGGATACGGGTTCGGGGAGGGGTTCGGGTACGGCGTAGGGTATGGGTTAGGGTTAGGGTTAGGGTTAGGGTTAGGGTTAGTGTTAGGGTTAGGGCTCGGTTTAGGGTATGGGTTAGGATTAGGGTACGTGTTAGGGTTAGGGTAGAGGTTAGGGTTAGGGTACGCGTTAGGGTTAGGGTAGTTATTAAACCTATGCCACTCTCTAGGTACCCCTTAGCACGTAAAGGAATATTATTTGGGGGTCCAGCCATGGAGAAGGGTTTAGACACTAGGATAAGATAAGGAACACACCCATTATAAAGAAATCACGTTAGGATTCTCTTTTTAAGCTGTTCCTTAAAACACTAGTGCTTAGGAAATCTATTGGAGGCAGAAGCAGTCAAGGGTAGCCTAGGGTTAGGGTTAGGCTTAGGGTTAGGGTTAGGGTATGGCTTTGGGTACGGTTTCGGGGAGGGGTTCGGGTACGGCGTAGGGTATGGGTTAGGGTTAGGGTTAGGGTTCGTGTTAGGGTTAGGGCTCGGTTTAGGGTACGGGTTAGGATTAGGGTACGTGTTAGGGTTAGGGTAGGGGTTAGGGTTAGGGTACGCGTTAGGGTTAGGGTAGTTATTAAACCTATCCCACTCTCTAGATACCCCTTAGCACGTAAAGGAATATTATTTGGGGGTCCAGCCATGGAGAAGAGTTTAGACACTAGGATAAGATAAGGAACACACCCATTATAAAGAAATCACATTAGGATTCTCTTTTTAAGCTGTTCCTTCAAACACTAGTACTTCGGAAATCTATTGGAGGCAGAAGCAGTCTATGGTAGCCAAGGGTTAGGGTTAGGCTTAGGGTTAGGGTTAGGGTACGGCTTAGGTTACGGGTTCGGGGAGGGGTTTGGGTACGGCATAGGGTATGGGTTAGGGTTAGGGTTAGGGTTCGTGTTAGGGTTAGGGCTCGATTTAGGGTACGGGTTAGGATTAGGGTACGTGTTAGGGTTAGGGTAGGGGTTAGGGTTAGGGTACGCGTTAGGGTTAGGGTAGTTATTAAACGTATCCCACTCTCTAGATACCCCTTAGCACGTAAAGGAATATTATTTGGAGTTCCAGCCATGGAGAAGAGATTAGACACTAGGATAAGATAAGGAACACACCCATTATAAAGAAATCACATTAGGATTCTCTTTTTAAGCTGTTCCTTAAAACACTAGTGCTTAGGAAATCTATTGGAGGCAGAAGCAGTCAAGGGTAGCCTAGGGTTAGGGTTAGGCTTAGGGTTAGGGTTAGGGTACGGCTTAGGGTAGGGGTTCGGGGAGGGGTTCGGGTATGGCGTAGGGTATGGGTTAGGGTTAGGGTTAGGGTTAGTGTTAGGGTTAGGGATCGGTTTAGGGTACGGGTTAGGATTAGGGTACGTGTTAGGGTTAGTGTAGGGGGTAGGGTTAGGGTACGCGTGAGCGTTAGGCTAGTTATTAAACCTTTCCCACTCTCTTGATACCCCTCAGCAAGTAAAGAATATTATTTGGGGGTCCAGCCATGGAGAAGAGTTTAGACACTAGGATAAGATAAGGAACACACCCATTATAAAGAAATCACATTAGGATTCTCTTTTTAAGCTGTTCCTTAAAAAACTAGTGCTTAGGAAATCTATTGGAGGCAGAAGCAGTCAAGGGTAGCCTAGGGTTAGGGTTAGGGTTAGGGTACGGCTTAGGGTACGGTTCCGGGGAGGGGATCGGGTACGGCGTAGGGTATGGGTTAGGGTTAGTGTTCGTGTTAGGGTTAGGGCTCGGTTTAGGGTACGGGTTAGGATTAGGGTACGTGTTAGGGTTAGGGTAGGGGTTAGGGTTAGGGTACGCGTTAGGGTTAGGGTAGTTATTTTTTTTTTTTTTTTTTATAAAGTCTCTTTATTCTTTTTTTTTTTTTTAATTAATTAATTAATTAATTTATGGTTGTGTTGGGTCTTCGTTTCTGTGCGAGGGCTTCCTCTAGTTGTGGCAAGTGGGGTCCACTCTTCATCGCGGTGCGCGGGCCTCTCACTATCGCGGCCTCTCCTGTTGGGGAGCACAGGCTCCAGACACGCAGGCTCAGCAATTGTGGCTCACGGGCCTAGTCGCTCCACGGCATGTGGGATCTTCCCAGACCAGGGCTCGAACCCGTGTCCCCTGCATTGGCAGGCAGATTCTCAACCACTGCGCCACCAGGGAAGCCCTAGGGTAGTTATTAAACCTATCCCACTCTCTAGATACCACTTAGCACGTAAAGGAATATTATTTGGGGGTCCAGCCATGGAGAAGAGTTTAGACACTAGGATAAGATAAGGAACACACCCATTATAAGGAAATCACATTAGGATTCTCTTTTTAAGCTGTTCCTTAAAACACTAGTGCTTAGGAAATCTACTGGAGGCAGAAGCAGTCAAGGGTAGCCTAGGGTTAGGGTTAGGTTTAGGGTACGGCTTAGGGTACGGTTTCGGGGAGGGGATCGGGTACGGCGTAGGGTATGGGATAGGGTTAGGGTTAGTTTTAGGGTTAGGGCTCGATTTAGGGTACGGGTTAGGATTAGGGTACGTGTTAGGGTTAGGGTAGGGGTTAGGGTTAGGGTACGCGTTAGGGTTAGGGTAGTTATTAAACCTATCCCACTCTCTAGATACCCCTTAGCACGTAAAGGAATATTATTTGGGGGTCCAGCCATGGAGAAGAGTTTAGACACTAGGATAAGATAAGGAACACACCCATTATAAAGAAATCACATTAGGATTCTCTTTTTAAGCTGTTCCTTAAAACACTAGTGCTTAGGAAATCTATTGGAGGCAGAAGCAGTCAAGGGTAGCCTAGGGTTAGGGTTAGGCTTAGGGTTAGGGTTAGGGTACGGCTTCGGGTATGGGTTCGGGGAGGGGTTCGGGTACGGCGTAGGGTAAGGGTTAGTGTTAGGGTTAGGGTTCGTGTTAGGGTTAGGGCTCGGTTTAGGGTACGGGTTAGGATTAGGGTACGTGTTAGGGTTAGGGTAGGGGTTAGGGTTAGGGTACGCTTTAGGATTAGGGTAGTTATTAAACCTATGCCACTCTCTAGATACCCCTTAGCACGTAAAGGAATATTATTTGGGGGTCCAGCCATGGAGAAGAGTTTAGACACTAGGATAAGATAAGGAACACACCCATTATAAAGAAATCACATTAGGATTCTCTTTTTAAGCTGTTCCTTAAAACACTAGTGCTTAGGAAATCTATTGGAGGCAGAAGCAGTCAAGGGTAGCCTAGGGTTAGGGTTAGGCTTAGGGTTAGGGTTAGGGTACGGCTTTGGGTACGGGTTCGGGGAGAGGTTCGGGTACGGCGTAGGGTATGGGTTAGGGTTAGGGTTAGGGTAAGTGTTAGGGTTAGGGCTCGGTTTAGGGTACGGGTTAGGATTAGGGTACGTGTTAGGGTTAGGGTAGGGGTTAGGGTTAGGGTACGCGTTAGGGTTAGGGTAGTTATTAAACCTATCCCACTCTCTAGATACCCCTTAGCACGTAAAGGAATATTATTTAGAGTTCCAGCCATGGAGAAGAGTTTAGACACTAGGATAAGATAAGGAACACACCCATTATAAAGAAATCACATTAGGATTCTCTTTTTAAGCTGTTCCTTAAAACACTAGTGCTTAGGAAATCTATTGGAGGCAGAAGCAGTCAAGGGTAGCCTAGGGTTAGGGTTAGGCTTAGGGTTAGGGTTAGGGTACGGCTTTGGGTACGGGTTCGGGGAGGGGTTCGGGTACGGCGTAGGGTATGGGTTAGGGTTAGGGTTAGGGTTAGTGTTAGGGTTAGGGCTCGGTTTAGGGTACGGGTTAGGATTAGGGTACGTGTTAGGGTTAGTGTAGGGGTTAGGGTTAGGGTACGCGTTAGCGTTAGGCTAGTTATTAAACCTTTCCCAGTCTCTGGATACCCCTCAGCACGTATAGAATATTATTTGGGGGTCCAGCCATGGAGAAGAGTTTAGACACTAGGATAAGATAAGGAACACACCCATTATAAAGAAATCACATTAGGATTCTCTTTTCAAGCTGTTACTTAAAAAACTAGTGCTTAGGAAATCTATTGGAGGCAGAAGCAGTCAAGGGTAGCCTAGGGTTAGGGTTAGGGTTAGGGTACGGCTTAGGGTACGGTTTTGGGGAGGGGATCGGGTACGGCGTAGGGTATGGGTTAGGGTTAGGGTTAGTTTTAGGGTTAGGGCTCGGTTTAGGGTACGGGTTAGGATTACGGTACGTGTTAGGGTTAGGGTAGGGGTTAGGGTTACGGTACGCGTTAGGGTTAGGGTAGTTATTAAACCTATCCCACTCTCTAGATACCCCTTAGCACGTAAAGGAATATTATTTGGGGGTCCAGCCATGGAGAAGAGTTTAGACACTAGGATAAGATAAGGAACACACCCATTATAAAGAAATCACATAAGGATTCATTTTTAAGCTGTTCCTTCAAACACTAGTACTTAGGAAATCTATTGGAGGCAGAAGCAGTCAAGGGTAGCCAAGGGTTAGGGTTAGGCTTAGGGTTAGGCTTAGGGTACGGCTTAGGGTACGGGTTCGGGGAGGGGTTCGGGTACGGCGTAGGGTATGGGTTAGGGTTAGGGTTAGGGTTCGTGTTAGGGTTAGGGCTCGGTTTAGGGTACGGGTTAGGATTAGGGTACGTGTTAGGGTTAGTGTAGGGGGTAGGGTTAGGGTACGCGTTAGCGTTAGGCTAGTTATTAAACCTTTCCCACTCTCTTGATACCCCTCAGCACGTAAAGAATATTATTTGGGGGTCCAGCCATGGAGAAGAGTTTTGACACTAGGATAAGATAAGGAACACACCCATTATAAAGAAATCACATTAGGATTCTCTTTTTAAGCTGTTCCTTAAAAAACTAGTGCTTAGGAAATCTATTGGAGGCAGAAGCAGTCAAGGGTAGCCTAGGGTTAGGGTTAGGGTTAGGGTACGGCTTAGGGTACGGTTTCGGGGAGGGGATCGGGAACGGCGTAGGGTATGGGTTAGGGTTAGGGTTAGTTTCAGGTTTAGGGCTCGGTTTAGGGTACGGGTTAGGATTACGGTACGTGTTAGGGTTAGGGTAGGGGTTAGGGTTACGGTACGCGTTAGGGTTAGGGTAGTTATTAAACCTATCCCACTCTCTAGATACCCCTTAGCACGTAAAGGAATATTATTTGGGGGTCCAGCCATGGAGAAGAGTTTAGACACTAGGATAAGATAAGGAACACACCCATTATAAAGAAATCACATTAGGATTCGCTTTTAAAGCTGTTCCTTCAAACACTAGTGCTTAGGAAATCTATTGGAGGCAGAAGCAGTCAAGGGTAGCCTAGGGTTAGGGTTAGGCTTAGGGTTAGGGTTAGGGTACGGCTTAGGGTACGGGTTCGGGGAGGGGTTCGAGTACGGCGTTGGGTATGGGTTAGGGTTAGGGTTAGGGTTCGTGTTAGTGTTAGGGCTCGGTTTAGGGTACGTGTTAGGATTAGGGTACGTGTTAGGGTTAGGGTAGGGGTTAGGGTTATGGTACGCTTTAGGGTTAGGGTAGTTATTAAACCTATCCCACTCTCTAGATACCCCTTAGCACGTAAAGGAATATTATTTGGGGGTCCAGCCATGGAGAAGAGTTTAGACACTAGGATAAGATAAGGAACACACCCAGTATAAAGAAATCACATTAGGATTCTCTTTTTAAGCTGTTCCTTAAAACACTAGTGCTTAGGAAATCTAATGTAGGCAGAAGCAGTCATGGGTAGCCTAAGGTTAGGGTTAGGCTTAGGGTTAGGGTTAGGGTACGGCTTAGGGTACGGGTTCGGGGACGGGTTCGGGTACGGCGTAGGGTATGGGTTAGGGTTAGGGTTAGGGTTAGTGTTAGGGTTAGGGCTCGGTTTAGGGTATGGGTTAGGTTCAGGGTACGGGTTAGGGTTAGGGTAGGGGTTAGGGTTAGGGTACGCGTTAGGGTTAGGGTAGTTATTAAACCTATCCCACTCTCTAGATACCCCTTAGCACGTAAAGGAATATTATTTGGGGGTCCAGCCATGGAGAAGAGTTTAGACACTAGGATAAGGTAAGGAACACACCCATTATAAAGAAATCACATTAGGATTCTCTTTTTAAGCTGTTCCTTCAAACACTAGTGCTTACGAAATGTATTGGAGGCAGAAGCAGTCAAGGGTAGCCAAGGGTTATGGTTAGGCTTAGGGTTAGGGTTAGGGTACGGCTTAGGTTACGGGTTCGGGGAGGGGTTCGGGAACGGCGTAGGGTATGGATTAGGGTTAGGGTTAGGGTTCGTGTTAGGGTTAGGGCTCGGTTTAGGGTACGGGTTAGGATTAGAGTACGTGTTAGGGTTAGGGTAGGGGTTAGGGTTAGGGTACGCGTTAGGGTTAGGGTAGTTATTAAACCTATCCCACTCTCTAGATACCCCTTAGCACGTAAAGGAATATTATTTGGGGGTCCAGCCATGGAGAAGAGTTTAGACACTAGGATAAGATAAGGAACACACCCAGTATAAAGAAATCACATTAGGATTCTCTTTTTAAGCTGTTCCTTCAAACACTAGTGCTTAGGAAATCTATTGGAGGCAGAAGCAGTCAAGGGTAGCCTAGGGTTAGAGTTAGGCTTAGGGTTAGGGTTAGGGTACGGCTTAGGGTACGGGTTCGGGGAGGGGTTCGGGTACGGCGTAGGGTATGGATTAGGGTTAGGGTTAGAGTTCGTGTTAGGGTTAGGGCTCGGTTTAGGGTACGGGTAAGGATTAGGGTACGTGTTAGGGTTAGGGTAGGGGTTAGGGTTAGGGTACGCATTAGGGTTAGGGTAGTTATTAAACCTATCCCACTCTCTAGATACCCCTTAGCACGTAAAGGAATATTATTTGGTGTCCAGCCATGGAGAAGAGTTTAGACACTAGGATAAGATAAGGAACACACCCATTATAAAGAAATCACATTAGGATTCTCTTTTTAAGCTGTTCCTTAAAACACTAGTGCTTAGGAAATCTATTGGAGGCAGAAGCAGTCAAGGGTAGCCTAGGGTTAGGGTTAGGCTTAGGGTTAGGGTTAGGGTACGGCTTTGGGTACGGGTTCGGAGAGGGGTTCGGGTACGGCGCAGGGTATGGGTTAGGGTTAGGGTTAGGGTTAGTGTTAGGGTTAGGGCTCGGTTTAGGGTACGGGTTAGGATTAGGGTACGTGTTAGGGTTAGGGTAGGGGTTAGGGTTAGGGTACGCGTTAGGGTTAGGGTAGTTATTAAACCTATCCCACTCTCTAGATACCCCTTAGCACGTAAAGGAATATTATTTGGGGGTCCAGCCATGGAGAAGCGTTTAGACACTAGGATAAGATAAGGAACACACCCATTATAAAGAAATCACATTAGGATTCTCTTTTTAAGCTGTTCCTTAAAACACTAGTGCTTAGGAAATCTATTGGAGGCAGAAGCAGTCAAGGGTAGCCTAGGGTTAGGGTTAGGCTTAGGGTTAGGGTTAGGGTACGGCTTCGGGTATGGGTTCGGGGAGGGGTTCGGGTACAGCGTAGGGTATGGGTTAGGGTTAGGGTTCGTGTTAGGGTTAGGGTAGGGGTTAGGGTTAGGGTACGCGTTAGGGTTAGGGTAGTTATTAAACCTATCCCACTCTCTAGATACCACTTAGCACGTAAAGGAATATTATTTGGGGGTCCAGCCATGGAGAAGAGTTTAGACACTAGGATAAGATAAGGAACACACCCATTATAAGGAAATCACATTAGGATTCTCTTTTTAAGCTGTTCCTTAAAACACTAGTGCTTAGGAAATCTACTGGAGGCAGAAGCAGTCAAGGGTAGCCTAGGGTTAGGGTTCGGGTTAGGGTACGGCTTAGGTTACGGTTTCGGGGAGGGGATCGGGTACGGCGTAGGGTATGGGTTAGGGTTAGGGTTAGTTTTAGGGTTAGGGCTCGGTTTAGGGTACGGGTTAGGATTACGGTACGTGTTAGGGTTAGGGTAGGGGTTAGGGTTAGGGTACGCGTTAGGGTTAGGGTAGTTATTAAACCTATCCCACTCTCTAGATACCCCTTAGCACGTAAAGGAATATTATTTGGGGGTCCAGCCATGGAGAAGAGTTTAGACACTAGGATAAGATAAGGAACACACCCATTATAAAGAAATCACATTAGGATTCGCTTTTAAAGCTGTTCCTTCAAACACTAGTGCTTAGGAAATCTATTGGAGGCAGAAGCAGTCAAGGGTAGCCTAGGGTTAGGGTTAGGCTTAGGGTTAGGGTTAGGGTACGGCTTAGGGTACGGGTTCGGGGAGGGGTTCGAGTACGGCGTAGGGTATGGGTTAGGGTTAGGGTTAGGGTTCGTGTTAGTGTTAGGGCTCGGTTTAGGGTACGTGTTAGGATTAGGGTACGTGTTAGGGTTAGGGTAGGGGTTAGGGTTAGGGTACGCGTTAGGGTTAGGGTAGTTATTAAAACTGTCCCACTCTCTAGATACCACTTAGCACGTAAAGGAATATTATTTGGGGGTCCAGCCATAGAGAAGAGTTTAGACACTAGGATAAGATAAGGAACACACCCATTTTAAGGAAATCACATTAGGATTCTCTTTTTAAGTTGTTCCTTAAAACACTACTGCTTAGGAAATCTATTGGAGGCAGAAGCAGTCAAGGGTAGCCTAGGGTTAGGGTTAGGCTTAGGGTTAGGGTTAGGGTACGGCTTAGGGTACGGGTTCGGGGAGGGGTTCGGGTACGGCGTAGGGTATGGGTTAGGGTTAGGGTTAGGGTTCGTGTTAGGGTTAGGGCTCGGTTTAGGGTACGGGTTAGGATTAGGGTACGTGTTAGGGTTAGGGTAGGGGTTAGGGTTAGGGTACGCTTTAGGGTTAGGGTAGTTATTAAACCTATCCCACTCTCTAGATACCCCTTAGCACGTAAAGGAATATTACTTGGGGGTCCAGCCATGGAGAAGAGTTTAGACACTAGGATAAGATAAGGAACACACCCATTATAAAGAAATCACATTAGGATTCTCTTTTTAAGCTGTTCCTTAAAACACTAGTGCTTAGGAAATCTATTGGAGGCAGAAGCAGTCAAGGGTAGCCAAGGGTTAGGGTTAGGCTTAGGGTTAGGGTTAGGGTACGGCTTAGGTTACGGGTTCGGGGAGGGGTTCGGGTACGGCGTAGGGTATGGGTTAGGGTTAGGGTTAGGGTTCGTGTTAGGGTTAGGGCTCGGTTTAGGGTACGGGTTAGGATTAGGGTACGTGTTAGGGTTAGGGTAGGGGTTAGGGTTAGGGTACGCGTTAGGGTTAGGGTAGTTATTAAACCTATCCCACTCTCTAGATACCCCTTAGCACGTAAAGGAATATTATTTGGGGGTCCAGCCATGGAGAAGGGTTTAGAAACTAGGATAAGATAAGGAACACACCCATTATAAAGAAATCACATTAGGATTCTCTTTTTAAGCTGTTCCTTCAAACACTAGTGCTTAGGAAATCTATTGGAGGCAGATGCACCCAAGGGTACCCTAGGGTTAGGGTTAGGCTTAGGGTTAGGGTTAGGGTACAGCTTAGGTTACGGGTTCGGGGAGGGGTCCGGGTACGGCGTAGGGTATGGGTTAGGGTTAGGGTTAGGGTTAGGGTTAGTGTTAGGGTTAGGGCTCGGTTTAGGGTACGGGTTAGGATTAGGGTACGTGTTAGGGTTAGGGGTTAGGGTTAGGGTACGCGTTAGGGTTAGGGTAGTTATTAAACCTATCCCACTCTCTAGATACCCCTTAGCACGTAAAGAAATATTATTTGGGGGTCCAGACATGGAGAAGAGTTTAGACACGAGGATAAGATAAGGAACACACCCATTATAAAGAAATCACATTAGGATTCTCTTTTTAAGCTGTTCCTTAAAACACTAGTGCTTAGGAAATCTATTGGAGGCAGAAGCAGTCAAGGGTAGCCTAGGGTTAGGGTTAGGCTTAGGGTTAGTGTTAGGGTACGGCTTTGGGTACGGGTTCGGGGAGGGGTTCGGGTACGGCGTAGGGTATGGGTTAGGGTTAGGGTTAGGGTTAGTGTTAGGGTTAGGGCTCGGTTTAGGGTACGGGTTAGGATTAGGGTACGTGTTAGGGTTAGTGTAGGGGTTAGGGTTAGGGTACGCGTTAGCGTTAGGCTAGTTATTAAACCTTTCCCACTCTCTTGATACCCCTCAGCACGTAAAGAATATTATTTGGGGGTCTAGCCATGGAGAAGAGTTTAGACACAAGGATAAGATAAGGAACACACCCATTATAAAGAAGTCACATTAGGATTCTCTTTTTAAGCTGTTCCTTAAAACACTAGTGCTTAGGAAATCTATTGGAGGCAGAAGCAGCCAAGGGTAGCCTAGGGTTAGGGTTAGGTTTAGGGTTAGGGTTAGGGTACGGCTTAGGTTACGGGTTCGGGGAGGGGTTCGGGTACGGCGTAGGGTAGGGGTTAGGGTTAGGGTTAGGGTTCGGGTTAGGGTTATGGCTCGGTTTAGGATACGGGTTAGGATTAGGGTACGTGTTAGGGTTAGGGTAGGGGTTAGGGTTAGGGTACGCTTTAGGGTTAGGGTAGTTATTAAACCTATCCCACTCTCTAGATACCCCTTAGCACGTAAAGGAATATTACTTGGGGGTCCAGCCATGGAGAAGAGTTTAGACACTAGGATAAGATAAGGAACACACCCATTATAAAGAAATCACATTAGGATTCTCTTTTTAAGCTGTTCCTTAAAACACTAGTGCTTAGGAAATCTATTGGAGGCAGATGCACCCAAGGGTACCCTAGGGTTAGGGTTAGGCTTAGGGTTAGGGTTAGGGTACAGCTTAGGTTACGGGTTCGGGGAGGGGTCCGGGTACGGCGTAGGGTATGGGTTAGGGTTAGGGTTAGGGTTAGGGTTAGTGTTAGGGTTAGGGCTCGGTTTAGGGTACGGGTTAGGATTAGGGTACGTGTTAGGGTTAGGGGTTAGGGTTAGGGTACGCGTTAGGGTTAGGGTAGTTATTAAACCTATCCCACTCTCTAGATACCCCTTAGCACGTAAAGAAATATTATTTGGGGGTCCAGACATGGAGAAGAGTTTAGACACGAGGATAAGATAAGGAACACACCCATTATAAAGAAATCACATTAGGATTCTCTTTTTAAGCTGTTCCTTAAAACACTAGTACTTAGGAAATCTATTGGAGGCAGAAGCAGTCAAGGGTAGCCTAGGGTTAGGGTTAGGCTTAGGGTTAGGGTTAGGGTACGGCTTAGGGTATGGGTTCGGGGAGGGGTTCGGTTACGGCGTATTGTATGGGTTAGGGTTAGGGTTCGTGTTAGGGTTAAGGCTCGGTTTAGGGTACGGGTTAGGATTAGGGTACGTGTTAGGGTTAGGGTAGGGGTTAGGGTTAGGGTACGCTTTAGGGTTAGGGTAGTTATTAAACCTATCCCACTCTCTAGATACCCCTTAGCACGTAAAGGAATATTATTTGGGGGTCCAGCCATGGAGAAGAGTTTAGACACTAGGATAAGATAAGGAACACACCCATTATAAAGAAATCACATTAGGATTCTCTTTTTAAGCTGTTCCTTAAAGCACTAGTGCTTAGGAAATCTATTGGAGGCAGAAGCAGTCAAGGGTAGCCTAGGGTTAGGGATAGGCTTAGGGTTAGGGTTAGGGTATGGCTTTGGGTACGGGTTCGGGGAGGGGTTCGGGTACGGCGTAGGGTATGGGTTAGGGTTAGGGTTAGGGTAAGTGTTAGGGTTAGGGCTCGGTTTAGGGTACGGGTTAGGATTAGGGTACGTGTTAGGGTTAGGGTAGGGGTTAGGGTTAGGGTACGCGTTAGGGTTAGGGTAGTTATTAAACCTATCCCACTCTCTAGATACCCCTTAGCACGTAAAGGAATATTATTTGGAGTTCCAGCCATGGAGAAGAGTTTAGACACTAGGATAAGATAAGGAGCACACACATTATAAAGAAGTCACATTAGGATTCTCTTTTTAAGCTGTTCCTTAAAACACTAGTGCTTAGGAAATCTATTGGAGGCAGAAGCAGCCAAGGGTAGCCTAGGGTTAGGGTTAGGTTTAGGGTTAGGGTTAGGGTACGGCTTAGGTTACGGGTTCGGGGAGGGGTTCGGGTACGGCGTAGGGTAGGGGTTAGGGTTAGGGTTAGGGTTAGGGTTAGTGTTAGGGTTAGGCCTCGGTTTAGGGTACGGGTTAGGATTAGGGTACGTTTTAGGGTTAGGGTAGGGGTTAGGGTTAGGGTACGCGTTAGGGTTAGGGTAGTTATTAAACCTATCCCACTCTCTAGGTACCCCTTAGCACGTAAAGGAATATTATTTGGGGGTCCAGCCATGGAGAAGAGTTTAGACACTAGGATAAGATAAGGAACACACCCATTATAAAGAAATCACATTAGGATTCTCTTTTTAAGCTGTTCCTTAAAACACTAGTGCTTAGGAAATCTATTGGAGGCAGAAGCAGTCAAGGGTAGCCTAGGGTTAGGGTTAGGCTTAGGGTTAGGGTTAGGGTACGGCTTAGGTTACGGGTTCGGGGAGGGGTTCGGGTATGGCGTAGGGTATGGGTTAGGGTTAGGGTTAGGGTTAGTGTTAGGGTTAGGGCTCGGTTTAGGGTACGTGTTAGGATTAGGGTACGTGTTAGGGTTAGGGTAGGGGTTAGGGTTAGGGTACGCGTTAGGGTTAGGGTAGTTATTAAAACTGTCCCACTCTCTAGATACCACTTAGCACGTAAAGGAATATTATTTGGGGGTCCAGCCATAGAGAAGAGTTTAGACACTAGGATAAGATAAGGAACACACCCATTTTAAGGAAATCACATTAGGATTCTCTTTTTAAGCTGTTCCTTAAAACACTACTGCTTAGGAAATCTATTGGAGGCAGAAGCAGTCAAGGGTAGCCTAGGGTTAGGGTTAGGCTTAGGGTTAGGGTTAGGGTACGGCTTAGGGTACGGGTTCGGGGAGGGGTTCGGGTACGGCGTAGGGTATGGGTTAGGGTTAGGGTTAGGGTTCGTGTTAGGGTTAGGGCTCGGTTTAGGGTACGGGTTAGGATTAGGGTACGTGTTAGGGTTAGGGTAGGGGTTAGGGTTAGGGTACGCTTTAGGGTTAGGGTAGTTATTAAACCTATCCCACTCTCTAGATACCCCTTAGCACGTAAAGGAATATTACTTGGGGGTCCAGCCATGGAGAAGAGTTTAGACACTAGGATAAGATAAGGAACACACCCATTATAAAGAAATCACATTAGGATTCTCTTTTTAAGCTGTTCCTTAAAACACTAGTGCTTAGGAAATCTATTGGAGGCAGATGCACCCAAGGGTACCCTAGGGTTAGGGTTAGGCTTAGGGTTAGGGTTAGGGTACGGCTTTGGGTACGGGTTCGGGGAGGGGTTCGGGTACGGCGTAGGGTATGGGTTAGGGTTAGGGTTAGGGTTCGTGTTAGTGTTAGGGCTCGGTTTAGGGTACGGGTTAGGATTAGGGTACGTGTTAGGGTTACGGTAGGGGTTAGGGTTAGGGTACGCTTTAGGGTTAGGGTAGTTATTAAACCTATCCCACTCTCTAGATACCCCTTAGCACGTAAAGGAATATTATTTGGGGGTCCAGCCATGGAGAAGAGTTTAGACAATAGGATAAGACAAGGAACACACCCAGTATAAAGAAATCACATTAGGATTCTCTTTTTAAGCTGTTCCTTAAAACACTAGTGCTTAGGAAATCTAATGTAGGCAGAAGCAGTCATGGGTAGCCTAAGGTTAGGGTTAGGCTTAGGGTTAGGATTAGGGTACGGCTTAGGGTACGGGTTCGGGGACGGGTTCGGGTACGGCGTAGGGTATGCGTTAGGGTTAGGTTTAGGGTTAGTGTTAGGGTTAGGGCTCGGTTTAGGGTATGGGTTAGGTTTAGGGTACGTGTTAGGGTTAGGGTAGGGGTTAGGGTTAGGGTACGCGTTAGGGTTAGGGTAGTTATTAAACCTATCCCACTCTCTAGATACCCCTTAGCACGTATAGGAATATTAATTGGGGGTCCAGCCATGGAGAAGAGTTTAGACACTAGGATAAGATAAGGAACACACCCATTATAAAGAAATCACATTAGGATTCTCTTTTTAAGCTGTTCCTTCAAACACTAGTACTTAGGAAATCTATTGGAGGCAGAAGCAGTCAAGGGTAGCCAAGGGTAAGGGTTAGGCTTAGGGTTAGGGTTAGGGTACGGCTTAGGGTACGGGTTCGGGGAGGGGTTCGGGTACAGCGTAGGGTATGGATTAGGGTTAGGGTTAGGGTTCGTGTTAGGGTTAGGGCTCGGTTTAGGGTACGGGTTAGGATTAGGGTACGTGTTAGGGTTAGGGTAGGGGTTAGGGTTAGGGTACGCGTTAGGGTTAGGGTAGTTATTAAACCTATCCCACTCTCTAGATACCCCTTAGCACGTAAAGGAATATTATTTGGGGGTCCAGCCATGGAGAAGAGTTTAGACACTAGGATAAGATAAGGAACACACCCAGTATAAAGAAATCACATTAGGATCCTCTTTTTAAGCTGTTCCTTAAAACACTAGTGCTTAGGAAATCTATTGGAGGCAGAAGCAGTCAAGGGTAGCCTATGGTTAGGGTTAGGCTTAGGGTTAGGGTTAGGGTACGGCTTTGTGTATGGGTTCGGGGAGAGGTTCGGGTACGGCGTAGGGTATGGGTTAGGGTTAGGGTAAGTGTTAGGGTTAGGGCTCGGTTTAGGGTACGGGTTAGGATTAGGGTACGTGTTAGGGTTAGGGTAGGGGTTAGGGTTAGGGTACGCGTTAGGGTTAGGGTAGTTATTAAACGTATCCCACTCTCTAGATACCCCTTAGCACGTAAAGGAATATTATTTGGAGTTCCAGCCATGGAGAAGAGATTAGACACTAGGATAAGATAAGGAACACACCCATTATAAAGAAATCACATTAGGATTCTCTTTTTAAGCTGTTCCTTAAAACACTAGTGCTTAGGAAATCTATTGGAGGCAGAAGCAGTCAAGGGTAGCCTAGGGTTAGGGTTAGGCTTAGGGTTAGGGTTAGGGTACGGCTTAGGGTAGGGGTTCGGGGAGGGGTTCGGGTACGGCGTAGGGTATGGGTTAGGGTTAGGGTTAGGGTTAGTGTTAGGGTTAGGGCTCGGTTTAGGGTACGGGTTAGGATTAGGGTACGTGTTAGGGTTAGTGTAGGGGGTAGGGTTAGGGTACGCGTGAGCGTTAGGCTAGTTATTAAACCTTTCCCACTCTCTTGATACCCCTCAGCAAGTAAAGAATATTATTTGGGGGTCCAGCCATGGAGAAGAGTTTAGACACTAGGATAAGATAAGGAACACACCCATTATAAAGAAATCACATTAGGATTCTCTTTTTAAGCTGTTCCTTAAAAAACTAGTGCTTAGGAAATCTATTGGAGGCAGAAGCAGTCAAGGGTAGCCTAGGGTTAGGGTTAGGGTTAGGGTACGGCTTAGGGTACGGTTCCGGGGAGGGGATCGGGTACGGCGTAGGGTATGGGTTAGGGTTAGTGTTCGTGTTAGGGTTAGGGCTCGGTTTAGGGTACGGGTTAGGATTAGGGTACGTGTTAGGGTTAGGGTAGGGGTTAGGGTTAGGGTACGCGTTAGGGTTAGGGTAGTTATTTTTTTTTTTTTTTTTTTTTATAAAGTCTCTTTATTCTTTTTTTTTTTTTTAATTAATTAATTAATTAATTTATGGTTGTGTTGGGTCTTCGTTTCTGTGCGAGGGCTTCCTCTAGTTGTGGCAAGTGGGGTCCACTCTTCATCGCGGTGCGCGGGCCTCTCACTATCGCGGCCTCTCCTGTTGGGGAGCACAGGCTCCAGACACGCAGGCTCAGCAATTGTGGCTCACGGGCCTAGTCGCTCCACGGCATGTGGGATCTTCCCAGACCAGGGCTCGAACCCGTGTCCCCTGCATTGGCAGGCAGATTCTCAACCACTGCGCCACCAGGGAAGCCCTAGGGTAGTTATTAAACCTATCCCACTCTCTAGATACCACTTAGCACGTAAAGGAATATTATTTGGGGGTCCAGCCATGGAGAAGAGTTTAGACACTAGGATAAGATAAGGAACACACCCATTATAAGGAAATCACATTAGGATTCTCTTTTTAAGCTGTTCCTTAAAACACTAGTGCTTAGGAAATCTACTGGAGGCAGAAGCAGTCAAGGGTAGCCTAGGGTTAGGGTTAGGTTTAGGGTACGGCTTAGGGTACGGTTTCGGGGAGGGGATCGGGTACGGCGTAGGGTATGGGATAGGGTTAGGGTTAGTTTTAGGGTTAGGGCTCGATTTAGGGTACGGGTTAGGATTAGGGTACGTGTTAGGGTTAGGGTAGGGGTTAGGGTTAGGGTACGCGTTAGGGTTAGGGTAGTTATTAAACCTATCCCACTCTCTAGATACCCCTTAGCACGTAAAGGAATATTATTTGGGGGTCCAGCCATGGAGAAGAGTTTAGACACTAGGATAAGATAAGGAACACACCCATTATAAATAAATCACATTAGGATTCTCTTTTTAAGCTGTTCCTTAAAACACTAGTGCTTAGGAAATCTATTGGAGGCAGAAGCAGTCAAGGGTAGCCTAGGGTTAGGGTTAGGCTTAGGGTTAGGGTTAGGGTACGGCTTCGGGTATGGGTTCGGGGAGGGGTTCGGGTACGGCGTAGGGTAAGGGTTAGTGTTAGGGTTAGGGTTCGTGTTAGGGTTAGGGCTCGGTTTAGGGTACGGGTTAGGATTAGGGTACGTGTTAGGGTTAGGGTAGGGGTTAGGGTTAGGGTACGCTTTAGGATTAGGGTAGTTATTAAACCTATGCCACTCTCTAGATACCCCTTAGCACGTAAAGGAATATTATTTGGGGGTCCAGCCATGGAGAAGAGTTTAGACACTAGGATAAGATAAGGAACACACCCATTATAAAGAAATCACATTAGGATTCTCTTTTTAAGCTGTTCCTTAAAACACTAGTGCTTAGGAAATCTATTGGAGGCAGAAGCAGTCAAGGGTAGCCTAGGGTTAGGGTTAGGCTTAGGGTTAGGGTTAGGGTACGGCTTTGGGTACGGGTTCGGGGAGAGGTTCGGGTACGGCGTAGGGTATGGGTTAGGGTTAGGGTTAGGGTAAGTGTTAGGGTTAGGGCTCGGTTTAGGGTACGGGTTAGGATTAGGGTACGTGTTAGGGTTAGGGTAGGGGTTAGGGTTAGGGTACGCGTTAGGGTTAGGGTAGTTATTAAACCTATCCCACTCTCTAGATACCCCTTAGCACGTAAAGGAATATTATTTAGAGTTCCAGCCATGGAGAAGAGTTTAGACACTAGGATAAGATAAGGAACACACCCATTATAAAGAAATCACATTAGGATTCTCTTTTTAAGCTGTTCCTTAAAACACTAGTGCTTAGGAAATCTATTGGAGGCAGAAGCAGTCAAGGGTAGCCTAGGGTTAGGGTTAGGCTTAGGGTTAGGGTTAGGGTACGGCTTTGGGTACGGGTTCGGGGAGGGGTTCGGGTACGGCGTAGGGTATGGGTTAGGGTTAGGGTTAGGGTTAGTGTTAGGGTTAGGGCTCGGTTTAGGGTACGGGTTAGGATTAGGGTACGTGTTAGGGTTAGTGTAGGGGTTAGGGTTAGGGTACGCGTTAGCGTTAGGCTAGTTATTAAACCTTTCCCAGTCTCTGGATACCCCTCAGCACGTATAGAATATTATTTGGGGGTCCAGCCATGGAGAAGAGTTTAGACACTAGGATAAGATAAGGAACACACCCATTATAAAGAAATCACATTAGGATTCTCTTTTTAAGCTGTTACTTAAAAAACTAGTGCTTAGGAAATCTATTGGAGGCAGAAGCAGTCAAGGGTAGCCTAGGGTTAGGGTTAGGGTTAGGGTACGGCTTAGGGTACGGTTTTGGGGAGGGGATCGGGTACGGCGTAGGGTATGGGTTAGGGTTAGGGTTAGTTTTAGGGTTAGGGCTCGGTTTAGGGTACGGGTTAGGATTACGGTACGTGTTAGGGTTAGGGTAGGGGTTAGGGTTACGGTACGCGTTAGGGTTAGGGTAGTTATTAAACCTATCCCACTCTCTAGATACCCCTTAGCACGTAAAGGAATATTATTTGGGGGTCCAGCCATGGAGAAGAGTTTAGACACTAGGATAAGATAAGGAACACACCCATTATAAAGAAATCACATAAGGATTCATTTTTAAGCTGTTCCTTCAAACACTAGTACTTAGGAAATCTATTGGAGGCAGAAGCAGTCAAGGGTAGCCAAGGGTTAGGGTTAGGCTTAGGGTTAGGCTTAGGGTACGGCTTAGGGTACGGGTTCGGGGAGGGGTTCGGGTACGGCGTAGGGTATGGGTTAGGGTTAGGGTTAGGGTTCGTGTTAGGGTTAGGGCTCGGTTTAGGGTACGGGTTAGGATTAGGGTACGTGTTAGGGTTAGTGTAGGGGGTAGGGTTAGGGTACGCGTTAGCGTTAGGCTAGTTATTAAACCTTTCCCACTCTCTTGATACCCCTCAGCACGTAAAGAATATTATTTGGGGGTCCAGCCATGGAGAAGAGTTTTGACACTAGGATAAGATAAGGAACACACCCATTATAAAGAAATCACATTAGGATTCTCTTTTTAAGCTGTTCCTTCAAACACTATTGCTTAGGAAATCTATTGGAGGCAGAAGCAGTCAAGGGTAGCCTAGGGTTAGGGTTAGGGTTAGGGTACGGCTTAGGGTACGGTTTCGGGGAGGGGATCGGGAACGGCGTAGGGTATGGGTTAGGGTTAGGGTTAGTTTCAGGTTTAGGGCTCGGTTTAGGGTACGGGTTAGGATTAGGGTACGTGTTAGGGTTAGGGTAGGGGTTAGGGTTATGGTACGCTTTAGGGTTAGGGTAGTTATTAAACCTATCCCACTCTCTAGATACCCCTTAGCACGTAAAGGAATATTATTTGGGGGTCCAGCCATGGAGAAGAGTTTAGACACTAGGATAAGATAAGGAACACACCCAGTATAAAGAAATCACATTAGGATTCTCTTTTTAAGCTGTTCCTTAAAACACTAGTGCTTAGGAAATCTATTGGAGGCAGAAGCAGTCAAGGGTAGCCTAGGGTTAGGGTTAGGCTTAGGGTTAGGGTTAGGGTACGGCTTCGGGTATGGGTTCGGGGAGGGGTTCGGGTACGGCGTAGGGTATGGGTTAGGGTTAGGGTTCGTGTTAGGGTTAGGGTAGGGGTTAGGGTTAGGGTACGCGTTAGGGTTAGGGTAGTTATTAAACCTATCCCACTCTCTAGATACCACTTAGCACGTAAAGGAATATTATTTGGGGGTCCAGCCATGGAGAAGAGTTTAGACACTAGGATAAGATAAGGAACACACCCATTATAAGGAAATCACATTAGGATTCTCTTTTTAAGCTGTTCCTTAAAACACTAGTGCTTAGGAAATCTACTGGAGGCAGAAGCAGTCAAGGGTAGCCTAGGGTTAGGGTTCGGGTTAGGGTACGGCTTAGGTTACGGTTTCGGGGAGGGGATCGGGTACGGCGTAGGGTATGGGTTAGGGTTAGGGTTAGTTTTAGGGTTAGGGCTCGGTTTAGGGTACGGGTTAGGATTACGGTACGTGTTAGGGTTAGGGTAGGGGTTAGGGTTAGGGTACGCGTTAGGGTTAGGGTAGTTATTAAACCTATCCCACTCTCTAGATACCCCTTAGCACGTAAAGGAATATTATTTGGGGGTCCAGCCATGGAGAAGAGTTTAGACACTAGGATAAGATAAGGAACACACCCATTATAAAGAAATCACATTAGGATTCGCTTTTAAAGCTGTTCCTTCAAACACTAGTGCTTAGGAAATCTATTGGAGGCAGAAGCAGTCAAGGGTAGCCTAGGGTTAGGGTTAGGCTTAGGGTTAGGGTTAGGGTACGGCTTAGGGTACGGGTTCGGGGAGGGGTTCGAGTACGGCGTAGGGTATGGGTTAGGGTTAGGGTTAGGGTTCGTGTTAGTGTTAGGGCTCGGTTTAGGGTACGTGTTAGGATTAGGGTACGTGTTAGGGTTAGGGTAGGGGTTAGGGTTAGGGTACGCGTTAGGGTTAGGGTAGTTATTAAAACTGTCCCACTCTCTAGATACCACTTAGCACGTAAAGGAATATTATTTGGGGGTCCAGCCATAGAGAAGAGTTTAGACACTAGGATAAGATAAGGAACACACCCATTTTAAGGAAATCACATTAGGATTCTCTTTTTAAGCTGTTCCTTAAAACACTAGTGCTTAGGAAATCTATTGGAGGCAGAAGCAGTCAAGGGTAGCCTAGGGTTAGGGTTAGGCTTAGGGTTAGGGTTAGGGTACGGCTTAGGGTACGGGTTCGGGGAGGGGTTCGGGTACGGCGTAGGGTATGGGTTAGGGTTAGGGTTAGGGTTCGTGTTAGGGTTAGGGCTCGGTTTAGGGTACGGGTTAGGATTAGGGTACGTGTTAGGGTTAGGGTAGGGGTTAGGGTTAGGGTACGCTTTAGGGTTAGGGTAGTTATTAAACCTATCCCACTCTCTAGATACCCCTTAGCACGTAAAGGAATATTACTTGGGGGTCCAGCCATGGAGAAGAGTTTAGACACTAGGATAAGATAAGGAACACACCCATTATAAAGAAATCACATTAGGATTCTCTTTTTAAGCTGTTCCTTAAAACACTAGTGCTTAGGAAATCTATTGGAGGCAGAAGCAGTCAAGGGTAGCCAAGGGTTAGGGTTAGGCTTAGGGTTAGGGTTAGGGTACGGCTTAGGTTACGGGTTCGGGGAGGGGTTCGGGTACGGCGTAGGGTATGGGTTAGGGTTAGGGTTAGGGTTAGTGTTAGGGTTAGGGCTCGGTTTAGGGTACGTGTTAGGATTAGGGTACGTGTTAGGGTTAGGGTAGGGGTTAGGGTTAGGGTTAGGGTTAGTGTTAGGGTTAGGGCTCGGTTTAGGGTACGGGTTAGGATTAGGGTACGTGTTAGGGTTAGTGTAGGGGGTAGGGTTAGGGTACGCGTGAGCGTTAGGCTAGTTATTAAACCTTTCCCACTCTCTTGATACCCCTCAGCAAGTAAAGAATATTATTTGGGGGTCCAGCCATGGAGAAGAGTTTAGACACTAGGATAAGATAAGGAACACACCCATTATAAAGAAATCACATTAGGATTCTCTTTTTAAGCTGTTCCTTAAAAAACTAGTGCTTAGGAAATCTATTGGAGGCAGAAGCAGTCAAGGGTAGCCTAGGGTTAGGGTTAGGGTTAGGGTACGGCTTAGGGTACGGTTCCGGGGAGGGGATCGGGTACGGCGTAGGGTATGGGTTAGGGTTAGTGTTCGTGTTAGGGTTAGGGCTCGGTTTAGGGTACGGGTTAGGATTAGGGTACGTGTTAGGGTTAGGGTAGGGGTTAGGGTTAGGGTACGCGTTAGGGTTAGGGTAGTTATTTTTTTTTTTTTTTTTTTTTATAAAGTCTCTTTATTCTTTTTTTTTTTTTTAATTAATTAATTAATTAATTTATGGTTGTGTTGGGTCTTCGTTTCTGTGCGAGGGCTTCCTCTAGTTGTGGCAAGTGGGGTCCACTCTTCATCGCGGTGCGCGGGCCTCTCACTATCGCGGCCTCTCCTGTTGGGGAGCACAGGCTCCAGACACGCAGGCTCAGCAATTGTGGCTCACGGGCCTAGTCGCTCCACGGCATGTGGGATCTTCCCAGACCAGGGCTCGAACCCGTGTCCCCTGCATTGGCAGGCAGATTCTCAACCACTGCGCCACCAGGGAAGCCCTAGGGTAGTTATTAAACCTATCCCACTCTCTAGATACCACTTAGCACGTAAAGGAATATTATTTGGGGGTCCAGCCATGGAGAAGAGTTTAGACACTAGGATAAGATAAGGAACACACCCATTATAAGGAAATCACATTAGGATTCTCTTTTTAAGCTGTTCCTTAAAACACTAGTGCTTAGGAAATCTACTGGAGGCAGAAGCAGTCAAGGGTAGCCTAGGGTTAGGGTTAGGTTTAGGGTACGGCTTAGGGTACGGTTTCGGGGAGGGGATCGGGTACGGCGTAGGGTATGGGATAGGGTTAGGGTTAGTTTTAGGGTTAGGGCTCGATTTAGGGTACGGGTTAGGATTAGGGTACGTGTTAGGGTTAGGGTAGGGGTTAGGGTTAGGGTACGCGTTAGGGTTAGGGTAGTTATTAAACCTATCCCACTCTCTAGATACCCCTTAGCACGTAAAGGAATATTATTTGGGGGTCCAGCCATGGAGAAGAGTTTAGACACTAGGATAAGATAAGGAACACACCCATTATAAATAAATCACATTAGGATTCTCTTTTTAAGCTGTTCCTTAAAACACTAGTGCTTAGGAAATCTATTGGAGGCAGAAGCAGTCAAGGGTAGCCTAGGGTTAGGGTTAGGCTTAGGGTTAGGGTTAGGGTACGGCTTCGGGTATGGGTTCGGGGAGGGGTTCGGGTACGGCGTAGGGTAAGGGTTAGTGTTAGGGTTAGGGTTCGTGTTAGGGTTAGGGCTCGGTTTAGGGTACGGGTTAGGATTAGGGTACGTGTTAGGGTTAGGGTAGGGGTTAGGGTTAGGGTACGCTTTAGGATTAGGGTAGTTATTAAACCTATGCCACTCTCTAGATACCCCTTAGCACGTAAAGGAATATTATTTGGGGGTCCAGCCATGGAGAAGAGTTTAGACACTAGGATAAGATAAGGAACACACCCATTATAAAGAAATCACATTAGGATTCTCTTTTTAAGCTGTTCCTTAAAACACTAGTGCTTAGGAAATCTATTGGAGGCAGAAGCAGTCAAGGGTAGCCTAGGGTTAGGGTTAGGCTTAGGGTTAGGGTTAGGGTACGGCTTTGGGTACGGGTTCGGGGAGAGGTTCGGGTACGGCGTAGGGTATGGGTTAGGGTTAGGGTTAGGGTAAGTGTTAGGGTTAGGGCTCGGTTTAGGGTACGGGTTAGGATTAGGGTACGTGTTAGGGTTAGGGTAGGGGTTAGGGTTAGGGTACGCGTTAGGGTTAGGGTAGTTATTAAACCTATCCCACTCTCTAGATACCCCTTAGCACGTAAAGGAATATTATTTAGAGTTCCAGCCATGGAGAAGAGTTTAGACACTAGGATAAGATAAGGAACACACCCATTATAAAGAAATCACATTAGGATTCTCTTTTTAAGCTGTTCCTTAAAACACTAGTGCTTAGGAAATCTATTGGAGGCAGAAGCAGTCAAGGGTAGCCTAGGGTTAGGGTTAGGCTTAGGGTTAGGGTTAGGGTACGGCTTTGGGTACGGGTTCGGGGAGGGGTTCGGGTACGGCGTAGGGTATGGGTTAGGGTTAGGGTTAGGGTTAGTGTTAGGGTTAGGGCTCGGTTTAGGGTACGGGTTAGGATTAGGGTACGTGTTAGGGTTAGTGTAGGGGTTAGGGTTAGGGTACGCGTTAGCGTTAGGCTAGTTATTAAACCTTTCCCAGTCTCTGGATACCCCTCAGCACGTATAGAATATTATTTGGGGGTCCAGCCATGGAGAAGAGTTTAGACACTAGGATAAGATAAGGAACACACCCATTATAAAGAAATCACATTAGGATTCTCTTTTTAAGCTGTTACTTAAAAAACTAGTGCTTAGGAAATCTATTGGAGGCAGAAGCAGTCAAGGGTAGCCTAGGGTTAGGGTTAGGGTTAGGGTACGGCTTAGGGTACGGTTTTGGGGAGGGGATCGGGTACGGCGTAGGGTATGGGTTAGGGTTAGGGTTAGTTTTAGGGTTAGGGCTCGGTTTAGGGTACGGGTTAGGATTACGGTACGTGTTAGGGTTAGGGTAGGGGTTAGGGTTACGGTACGCGTTAGGGTTAGGGTAGTTATTAAACCTATCCCACTCTCTAGATACCCCTTAGCACGTAAAGGAATATTATTTGGGGGTCCAGCCATGGAGAAGAGTTTAGACACTAGGATAAGATAAGGAACACACCCATTATAAAGAAATCACATAAGGATTCATTTTTAAGCTGTTCCTTCAAACACTAGTACTTAGGAAATCTATTGGAGGCAGAAGCAGTCAAGGGTAGCCAAGGGTTAGGGTTAGGCTTAGGGTTAGGCTTAGGGTACGGCTTAGGGTACGGGTTCGGGGAGGGGTTCGGGTACGGCGTAGGGTATGGGTTAGGGTTAGGGTTAGGGTTCGTGTTAGGGTTAGGGCTCGGTTTAGGGTACGGGTTAGGATTAGGGTACGTGTTAGGGTTAGTGTAGGGGGTAGGGTTAGGGTACGCGTTAGCGTTAGGCTAGTTATTAAACCTTTCCCACTCTCTTGATACCCCTCAGCACGTAAAGAATATTATTTGGGGGTCCAGCCATGGAGAAGAGTTTTGACACTAGGATAAGATAAGGAACACACCCATTATAAAGAAATCACATTAGGATTCTCTTTTTAAGCTGTTCCTTCAAACACTATTGCTTAGGAAATCTATTGGAGGCAGAAGCAGTCAAGGGTAGCCTAGGGTTAGGGTTAGGGTTAGGGTACGGCTTAGGGTACGGTTTCGGGGAGGGGATCGGGAACGGCGTAGGGTATGGGTTAGGGTTAGGGTTAGTTTCAGGTTTAGGGCTCGGTTTAGGGTACGGGTTAGGATTAGGGTACGTGTTAGGGTTAGGGTAGGGGTTAGGGTTATGGTACGCTTTAGGGTTAGGGTAGTTATTAAACCTATCCCACTCTCTAGATACCCCTTAGCACGTAAAGGAATATTATTTGGGGGTCCAGCCATGGAGAAGAGTTTAGACACTAGGATAAGATAAGGAACACACCCAGTATAAAGAAATCACATTAGGATTCTCTTTTTAAGCTGTTCCTTAAAACACTAGTGCTTAGGAAATCTAATGTAGGCAGAAGCAGTCATGGGTAGCCTAAGGTTAGGGTTAGGCTTAGGGTTAGGGTTAGGGTACGGCTTAGGGTACGGGTTCGGGGACGGGTTCGGGTACGGCGTAGGGTATGGGTTAGGGTTAGGGTTAGGGTTAGTGTTAGGGTTAGGGCTCGGTTTAGGGTATGGGTTAGGTTCAGGGTACGGGTTAGGGTTAGGGTAGGGGTTAGGGTTAGGGTACGCGTTAGGGTTAGGGTAGTTATTAAACCTATCCCACTCTCTAGATACCCCTTAGCACGTAAAGGAATATTATTTGGGGGTCCAGCCATGGAGAAGAGTTTAGACACTAGGATAAGGTAAGGAACACACCCATTATAAAGAAATCACATTAGGATTCTCTTTTTAAGCTGTTCCTTCAAACACTAGTGCTTACGAAATGTATTGGAGGCAGAAGCAGTCAAGGGTAGCCAAGGGTTATGGTTAGGCTTAGGGTTAGGGTTAGGGTACGGCTTAGGTTACGGGTTCGGGGAGGGGTTCGGGTACGGCGTAGGGTATGGATTAGGGTTAGGGTTAGGGTTCGTGTTAGGGTTAGGGCTCGGTTTAGGGTACGGGTTAGGATTAGAGTACGTGTTAGGGTTAGGGTAGGGGTTAGGGTTAGGGTACGCGTTAGGGTTAGGGTAGTTATTAAACCTATCCCACTCTCTAGATACCCCTTAGCACGTAAAGGAATATTATTTGGGGGTCCAGCCATGGAGAAGAGTTTAGACACTAGGATAAGATAAGGAACACACCCAGTATAAAGAAATCACATTAGGATTCTCTTTTTAAGCTGTTCCTTCAAACACTAGTGCTTAGGAAATCTATTGGAGGCAGAAGCAGTCAAGGGTAGCCTAGGGTTAGAGTTAGGCTTAGGGTTAGGGTTAGGGTACGGCTTAGGGTACGGGTTCGGGGAGGGGTTCGGGTACGGCGTAGGGTATGGATTAGGGTTAGGGTTAGAGTTCGTGTTAGGGTTAGGGCTCGGTTTAGGGTACGGGTAAGGATTAGGGTACGTGTTAGGGTTAGGGTAGGGGTTAGGGTTAGGGTACGCATTAGGGTTAGGGTAGTTATTAAACCTATCCCACTCTCTAGATACCCCTTAGCACGTAAAGGAATATTATTTGGTGTCCAGCCATGGAGAAGAGTTTAGACACTAGGATAAGATAAGGAACACACCCATTATAAAGAAATCACATTAGGATTCTCTTTTTAAGCTGTTCCTTAAAACACTAGTGCTTAGGAAATCTATTGGAGGCAGAAGCAGTCAAGGGTAGCCTAGGGTTACGGTTAGGCTTAGGGTTAGGGTTAGGGTACGGCTTTGGGTACGGGTTCGGAGAGGGGTTCGGGTACGGCGCAGGGTATGGGTTAGGGTTAGGGTTAGGGTTAGTGTTAGGGTTAGGGCTCGGTTTAGGGTACGGGTTAGGATTAGGGTACGTGTTAGGGTTAGGGTAGGGGTTAGGGTTAGGGTACGCGTTAGGGTTAGGGTAGTTATTAAACCTATCCCACTCTCTAGATACCCCTTAGCACGTAAAGGAATATTATTTGGGGGTCCAGCCATGGAGAAGCGTTTAGACACTAGGATAAGATAAGGAACACACCTATTATAAAGAAGTCACATTAGGATTCTCTTTTTAAGCTGTTCCTTAAAACACTAGTGCTTAGGAAATCTATTGGAGGCAGAAGCAGTCAAGGGTAGCCTAGGGTTAGGGTTAGGCTTAGGGTTAGGGTTAGGGTACGGCTTCGGGTATGGGTTCGGGGAGGGGTTCGGGTACGGCGTAGGGTATGGGTTAGGGTTAGGGTTCGTGTTAGGGTTAGGGTAGGGGTTAGGGTTAGGGTACGCGTTAGGGTTAGGGTAGTTATTAAACCTATCCCACTCTCTAGATACCACTTAGCACGTAAAGGAATATTATTTGGGGGTCCAGCCATGGAGAAGAGTTTAGACACTAGGATAAGATAAGGAACACACCCATTATAAGGAAATCACATTAGGATTCTCTTTTTAAGCTGTTCCTTAAAACACTAGTGCTTAGGAAATCTACTGGAGGCAGAAGCAGTCAAGGGTAGCCTAGGGTTAGGGTTCGGGTTAGGGTACGGCTTAGGTTACGGTTTCGGGGAGGGGATCGGGTACGGCGTAGGGTATGGGTTAGGGTTAGGGTTAGTTTTAGGGTTAGGGCTCGGTTTAGGGTACGGGTTAGGATTACGGTACGTGTTAGGGTTAGGGTAGGGGTTAGGGTTAGGGTACGCGTTAGGGTTAGGGTAGTTATTAAACCTATCCCACTCTCTAGATACCCCTTAGCACGTAAAGGAATATTATTTGGGGGTCCAGCCATGGAGAAGAGTTTAGACACTAGGATAAGATAAGGAACACACCCATTATAAAGAAATCACATTAGGATTCGCTTTTAAAGCTGTTCCTTCAAACACTAGTGCTTAGGAAATCTATTGGAGGCAGAAGCAGTCAAGGGTAGCCTAGGGTTAGGGTTAGGCTTAGGGTTAGGGTTAGGGTACGGCTTAGGGTACGGGTTCGGGGAGGGGTTCGAGTACGGCGTAGGGTATGGGTTAGGGTTAGGGTTAGGGTTCGTGTTAGTGTTAGGGCTCGGTTTAGGGTACGTGTTAGGATTAGGGTACGTGTTAGGGTTAGGGTAGGGGTTAGGGTTAGGGTACGCGTTAGGGTTAGGGTAGTTATTAAAACTGTCCCACTCTCTAGATACCACTTAGCACGTAAAGGAATATTATTTGGGGGTCCAGCCATAGAGAAGAGTTTAGACACTAGGATAAGATAAGGAACACACCCATTTTAAGGAAATCACATTAGGATTCTCTTTTTAAGCTGTTCCTTAAAACACTAGTGCTTAGGAAATCTATTGGAGGCAGAAGCAGTCAAGGGTAGCCTAGGGTTAGGGTTAGGCTTAGGGTTAGGGTTAGGGTACGGCTTAGGGTACGGGTTCGGGGAGGGGTTCGGGTACGGCGTAGGGTATGGGTTAGGGTTAGGGTTAGGGTTCGTGTTAGGGTTAGGGCTCGGTTTAGGGTACGGGTTAGGATTAGGGTACGTGTTAGGGTTAGGGTAGGGGTTAGGGTTAGGGTACGCTTTAGGGTTAGGGTAGTTATTAAACCTATCCCACTCTCTAGATACCCCTTAGCACGTAAAGGAATATTACTTGGGGGTCCAGCCATGGAGAAGAGTTTAGACACTAGGATAAGATAAGGAACACACCCATTATAAAGAAATCACATTAGGATTCTCTTTTTAAGCTGTTCCTTAAAACACTAGTGCTTAGGAAATCTATTGGAGGCAGAAGCAGTCAAGGGTAGCCAAGGGTTAGGGTTAGGCTTAGGGTTAGGGTTAGGGTACGGCTTAGGTTACGGGTTCGGGGAGGGGTTCGGGTACGGCGTAGGGTATGGGTTAGGGTTAGGGTTAGGGTTAGTGTTAGGGTTAGGGCTCGGTTTAGGGTACGTGTTAGGATTAGGGTACGTGTTAGGGTTAGGGTAGGGGTTAGGGTTAGGGTACGCGTTAGGGTTAGGGTAGTTATTAAAACTGTCCCACTCTCTAGATACCACTTAGCACGTAAAGGAATATTATTTGGGGGTCCAGCCATAGAGAAGAGTTTAGACACTAGGATAAGATAAGGAACCCACCCATTTTAAGGAAATCACATTAGGATTCTCTTTTTAAGCTGTTCCTTAAAACACTACTGCTTAGGAAATCTATTGGAGGCAGAAGCAGTCAAGGGTAGCCTAGGGTTAGGGTTAGGCTTAGGGTTAGGGTTAGGGTACGGCTTAGGGTACGGGTTCGGGGAGGGGTTCGGGTACGGCGTAGGGTATGGGTTAGGGTTAGGGTTAGGGTTCGTGTTAGGGTTAGGGCTCGGTTTAGGGTACGGGTTAGGATTAGGGTACGTGTTAGGGTTAGGGTAGGGGTTAGGGTTAGGGTACGCTTTAGGGTTAGGGTAGTTATTAAACCTATCCCACTCTCTAGATACCCCTTAGCACGTAAAGGAATATTACTTGGGGGTCCAGCCATGGAGAAGAGTTTAGACACTAGGATAAGATAAGGAACACACCCATTATAAAGAAATCACATTAGGATTCTCTTTTTAAGCTGTTCCTTAAAACACTAGTGCTTAGGAAATCTATTGGAGGCAGATGCACCCAAGGGTACCCTAGGGTTAGGGTTAGGCTTAGGGTTAGGGTTAGGGTACAGCTTAGGTTACGGGTTCGGGGAGGGGTCCGGGTACGGCGTAGGGTATGGGTTAGGGTTAGGGTTAGGGTTAGGGTTAGTGTTAGGGTTAGGGCTCGGTTTAGGGTACGGGTTAGGATTAGGGTACGTGTTAGGGTTAGGGGTTAGGGTTAGGGTACGCGTTAGGGTTAGGGTAGTTATTAAACCTATCCCACTCTCTAGATACCCCTTAGCACGTAAAGAAATATTATTTGGGGGTCCAGACATGGAGAAGAGTTTAGACACGAGGATAAGATAAGGAACACACCCATTATAAAGAAATCACATTAGGATTCTCTTTTTAAGCTGTTCCTTAAAACACTAGTACTTAGGAAATCTATTGGAGGCAGAAGCAGTCAAGGGTAGCCTAGGGTTAGGGTTAGGCTTAGGGTTAGGGTTAGGGTACGGCTTAGGGTATGGGTTCGGGGAGGGGTTCGGGTACGGCGTATTGTATGGGTTAGGGTTAGGGTTCGTGTTAGGGTTAAGGCTCGGTTTAGGGTACGGGTTAGGATTAGGGTACGTGTTAGGGTTAGGGTAGGGGTTAGGGTTAGGGTACGCTTTAGGGTTAGGGTAGTTATTAAACCTATCCCACTCTCTAGATACCCCTTAGCACGTAAAGGAATATTATTTGGGGGTCCAGCCATGGAGAAGAGTTTAGACACTAGGATAAGATAAGGAACACACCCATTATAAAGAAATCACATTAGGATTCTCTTTTTAAGCTGTTCCTTAAAACACTAGTGCTTAGGAAATCTATTGGAGGCAGAAGCAGTCAAGGGTAGCCTAGGGTTAGGGATAGGCTTAGGGTTAGGGTTAGGGTATGGCTTTGGGTACGGGTTCGGGGAGGGGTTCGGGTACGGCGTAGGGTATGGGTTAGGGTTAGGGTTAGGGTAAGTGTTAGGGTTAGGGCTCGGTTTAGGGTACGGGTTAGGATTAGGGTACGTGTTAGGGTTAGGGTAGGGGTTAGGGTTAGGGTACGCGTTAGGGTTAGGGTAGTTATTAAACCTATCCCACTCTCTAGATACCCCTTACACGTAAAGGAATATTATTTGGAGTTCCAGCCATGGAGAAGAGTTTAGACACTAGGATAAGATAAGGAACACACACATTATAAAGAAATCACATTAGGATTCTCTTTTTAAGCTGTTCCTTAAAACACTAGTGCTTAGGAAATCTATTGGAGGCACAAGCAGTCAAGGGTAGCCTAGGGTTAGGGTTAGGCTTAGGGTTAGGGTTAGGGTACGGCTTAGGGTACGGGTTCGGGGAGGGGTTCGGGTATGGCGTAGGGTATGGGTTAGGGTTAGGGTTAGGGTTCGTGTTAGTGTTAGGGCTCGGTTTAGGGTACGGGTTAGGATTAGGGTACGTGTTAGGGTTAGGGTAGGGGTTAGGGTTAGGGTACGCGTTAGGGTTAGGGTAGTTATTAAACCTATCCCACTCTCTAGGTACCCATTAGCACGTAAAGGAATATTATTTGGGGGTCCAGCCATGGAGAAGAGTTTAGACACTAGGATAAGATAAGGAACACACCCATTATAAAGAAATCACATTAGGATTCTCTTTTTAAGCTGTTCCTTAAAACACTAGTGCTTAGGAAATCTATTGGAGGCAGAAGCAGTCAAGGGTAGCCTAGGGTTAGGGTTAGGCTTAGGGTTAGGGTTAGGGTACGGCTTAGGTTACGGGTTCGGGGAGGGGTTCGGGTATGGCGTAGGGTATGGGTTAGGGTTAGGGTTAGGGTTAGTGTTAGCGTTAGGGCTCGGTTTAGGATACGTGTTAGGATTAGGGTACGTGTTAGGGTTAGGGTAGGGGTTAGGGTTAGGGTACGCGTTAGGGTTAGGGTAGTTATTAAAACTGTCCCACTCTCTAGATACCACTTAGCACGTAAAGGAATATTATTTGGGGGTCCAGCCATGGAGAAGAGTTTAGACACTAGGATAAGATAAGGAACACACCCATTATAAGGAAATCACATTACGATTCTCTTTTTAAGCTGTTCCTTAAAACACTACTGCTTAGGAAATCTATTGGAGGCAGAAGCAGTCAAGGGTAGCCTAGGGTTAAGGTTAGGCTTAGGGTTAGGGTTAGGGTACGGCTTAGGTTACGGGTTCGGGGAGGGGTTCGGGTACGGCGCAGGGTATGGGTTAGGGTTAGGGTTAGGGTTAGTGTTAGGGTTAGGGCTCGGTTTAGGGTACGGGTTAGGATTAGGGTACGTGTTAGGGTTAGGGTAGGGGTTAGGGTTAGGGTACGCGTTAGGGTTAGGGTAGTTATTAAACCTATCCCACTCTCTAGATACCCCTTAGCACGTAAAGGAATATTATTTGGGGGTCCAGCCATGGAGAAGGGTTTAGAAACTAGGATAAAATAAGGAACACACCCATTATAAAGAAATCACATTAGGATTCTCTTTTTAAGCTGTTCCTTAAAACACTAGTGCTTAGGAAATCTATTGGAGGCAGATGCACCCAAGGGTACCCTAGGGTTAGGGTTAGGCTTAGGGTTAGGGTTAGGGTACAGCTTAGGATACGGGTTCGGGGAGGGGTTCGGGTACGGCGTAGGGTATGGGTTAGGGTTAGGGTTAGGGTTAGGGTTAGGGTTAGTGTTAGGGTTAGGGCTCCGTTTAGGGTATGGGTTAGGATTAGGGTACGTGTTAGGGTTAGGGTAGAGGTTAGGGTTAGGGTACGCGTTAGGGTTAGGGTAGTTATTAAACCTATGCCACTCTCTAGGTACCCCTTAGCACGTAAAGGAATATTATTTGGGGGTCCAGCCATGGAGAAGGGTTTAGACACTAGGATAAGATAAGGAACACACCCATTATAAAGAAATCACGTTAGGATTCTCTTTTTAAGCTGTTCCTTAAAACACTAGTGCTTAGGAAATCTATTGGAGGCAGAAGCAGTCAAGGGTAGCCTAGGGTTAGGGTTAGGCTTAGGGTTAGGGTTAGGGTATGGCTTTGGGTACGGTTTCGGGGAGGGGTTCGGGTACGGCGTAGGGTATGGGTTAGGGTTAGGGTTAGGGTTCGTGTTAGGGTTAGGGCTCGGTTTAGGGTACGGGTTAGGATTAGGGTACGTGTTAGGGTTAGGGTAGGGGTTAGGGTTAGGGTACGCGTTAGGGTTAGGGTAGTTATTAAACCTATCCCACTCTCTAGATACCCCTTAGCACGTAAAGGAATATTATTTGGGGGTCCAGCCATGGAGAAGAGTTTAGACACTAGGATAAGATAAGGAACACACCCATTATAAAGAAATCACATTAGGATTCTCTTTTTAAGCTGTTCCTTCAAACACTAGTACTTCGGAAATCTATTGGAGGCAGAAGCAGTCTATGGTAGCCAAGGGTTAGGGTTAGGCTTAGGGTTAGGGTTAGGGTACGGCTTAGGTTACGGGTTCGGGGAGGGGTTTGGGTACGGCATAGGGTATGGGTTAGGGTTAGGGTTAGGGTTCGTGTTAGGGTTAGGGCTCGATTTAGGGTACGGGTTAGGATTAGGGTACGTGTTAAGGTTAGTGTAGGGGGTAGGGTTAGGGTACGCGTTAGCGTTAGGCTAGTTATTAAACCTTTCCCACTCTCTTGATACCCCTCAGCACGTAAAGAATATTATTTGGGGGTCCAGCCATGGAGAAGAGTTTAGACACTAGGATAAGGTAAGGAACACACCCATTATAAAGAAATCACATTAGGATTCTCTTTTAAAGCTGTTCCTTCAAACACTATTGCTTAGGAAATCTATTGGAGGCAGAAGCAGTCAAGGGTAGCCTAGGGTTAGGGTTAGGCTTAGGGTTAGGGTTAGGGTACGACTTAGGGTACGGGTTCGGGGAGGGGTTCGGGTACGGCGTAGGGTATGGGTTAGGGTTAGGGTTAGGGTTCGTGTTAGTGTTAGGGCTCGGTTTAGGGTACGGGTTAGGATTAGGGTACGTGTTAGGGTTAGGGTAGGGGTTAGGGTTAGGGTACGCTTTAGGGTTAGGGTAGTTATTAAACCTATCCCACTCTCTAGATACCCCTTAGCACGTAAAGGAATATTATTTGGGGGTCCAGCCATGGAGAAGAGTTTAGACACTAAGATAAGACAAGGAACACACCCAGTATAAAGAAATCACATTAGGATTCTCTTTTTAAGCTGTTCCTTAAAACACTAGTGCTTAGGAAATCTAATGTAGGCAGAAGCAGTCATGGGTAGCCTAAGGTTAGGGTTAGGCTTAGGGTTAGGATTAGGGTACGGCTTAGGGTACGGGTTCGGGGACGGGTTCGGGTACGGCGTAGGGTATGCGTTAGGGTTAGGGTTAGGGTTAGTGTTAGGGTTAGGGCTCGGTTTAGGGTATGGGTTAGGTTTAGGGTACGTGTTAGGGTTAGGGTAGGGGTTAGGGTTAGGGTACGCGTTAGGGTTAGGGTAGTTATTAAACCTATCCCACTCTCTAGATACCCCTTAGCACGTAAAGGAATATTAATTGGGGGTCCAGCCATGGAGAAGAGTTTAGACACTAGGATAAGATAAGGAACACACCCATTATAAAGAAATCACATTAGGATTCTCTTTTTAAGCTGTTCCTTCAAACACTAGTACTTAGGAAATCTATTGGAGGCAGAAGCAGTCAAGGGTAGCCAAGGGTAAGGGTTAGGCTTAGGGTTAGGGTTAGGGTACGGCTTAGGTTACGGGTTTGGGGAGGGGTTCAGGTACGGCGTAGGGTATGGGTTAGGGTTAGGGTTAGGGTTCGTGTTAGTGTTAGGGCTCGGTTTAGGGTACGGGTTAGGATTAGGGTACGTGTTAGGGTTAGGGTAAGGGTTAGGGTTAGGGTACGCGTTAGGGTTAGGGTAGTTATTAAACCTATCCCACTCTCTAGATACCCCTTAGCACGTAAAGGAATATTATTTGGGGGTCCAGCCATGGAGAAGAGTTTAGACACTAGGATAAGATAAGGAACACACCCATTATAAAGAAATCACATTAGGATTCTCTTTTTAAGCTGTTCCTTCAAACACTAGTGCTTAGGAAATCTATTGGAGGCAGAAGCAGTCAAGGGTAGCCTAGGGTTAGGGTTAGGCTTAGGGTTAGGGTTAGGGTACGGCTTAGGGTACGGGTTCGGGGAGGGGTTCGGGTACAGCGTAGGGTATGGATTAGGGTTAGGGTTAGGGTTCGTGTTAGGGTTAGGGCTCGGTTTAGGGTACGGGTTAGGATTAGGGTACGTGTTAGGGTTAGGGTAGGGGTTAGGGTTAGGGTACGCGTTAGGGTTAGGGTAGTTATTAAACCTATCCCACTCTCTAGATACCCCTTAGCACGTAAAGGAATATTATTTGGGGGTCCAGCCATGGAGAAGAGTTTAGACACTAGGATAAGATAAGGAACACACCCAGTATAAAGAAATCACATTAGGATCCTCTTTTTAAGCTGTTCCTTAAAACACTAGTGCTTAGGAAATCTATTGGAGGCAGAAGCAGTCAAGGGTAGCCTAGGGTTAGGGTTAGGCTTAGGGTTAGGGTTAGGGTACGGCTTTGTGTATGGGTTCGGGGAGAGGTTCGGGTACGGCGTAGGGTATGGGTTAGGGTTAGGGTAAGTGTTAGGGTTAGGGCTCGGTTTAGGGTACGGGTTAGGATTAGGGTACGTGTTAGGGTTAGGGTAGGGGTTAGGGTTAGGGTACGCGTTAGGGTTAGGGTAGTTATTAAACGTATCCCACTCTCTAGATACCCCTTAGCACGTAAAGGAATATTATTTGGAGTTCCAGCCATGGAGAAGAGATTAGACACTAGGATAAGATAAGGAACACACCCATTATAAAGAAATCACATTAGGATTCTCTTTTTAAGCTGTTCCTTAAAACACTAGTGCTTAGGAAATCTATTGGAGGCAGAAGCAGTCAAGGGTAGCCTAGGGTTAGGGTTAGGCTTAGGGTTAGGGTTAGGGTACGGCTTAGGGTAGGGGTTCGGGGAGGGGTTCGGGTACGGCGTAGGGTATGGGTTAGGGTTAGGGTTAGGGTTAGTGTTAGGGTTAGGGATCGGTTTAGGGTACGGGTTAGGATTAGGGTACGTGTTAGGGTTAGTGTAGGGGGTAGGGTTAGGGTACGCGTGAGCGTTAGGCTAGTTATTAAACCTTTCCCACTCTCTTGATACCCCTCAGCAAGTAAAGAATATTATTTGGGGGTCCAGCCATGGAGAAGAGTTTAGACACTAGGATAAGATAAGGAACACACCCATTATAAAGAAATCACATTAGGATTCTCTTTTTAAGCTGTTCCTTAAAAAACTAGTGCTTAGGAAATCTATTGGAGGCAGAAGCAGTCAAGGGTAGCCTAGGGTTAGGGTTAGGGTTAGGGTACGGCTTAGGGTACGGTTCCGGGGAGGGGATCGGGTACGGCGTAGGGTATGGGTTAGGGTTAGTGTTCGTGTTAGGGTTAGGGCTCGGTTTAGGGTACGGGTTAGGATTAGGGTACGTGTTAGGGTTAGGGTAGGGGTTAGGGTTAGGGTACGCGTTAGGGTTAGGGTAGTTATTTTTTTTTTTTTTTTTTATAAAGTCTCTTTATTCTTTTTTTTTTTTTTAATTAATTAATTAATTAATTTATGGTTGTGTTGGGTCTTCGTTTCTGTGCGAGGGCTTCCTCTAGTTGTGGCAAGTGGGGTCCACTCTTCATCGCGGTGCGCGGGCCTCTCACTATCGCGGCCTCTCCTGTTGGGGAGCACAGGCTCCAGACACGCAGGCTCAGCAATTGTGGCTCACGGGCCTAGTCGCTCCAAGGCATGTGGGATCTTCCCAGACCAGGGCTCGAACCCGTGTCCCCTGCATTGGCAGGCAGATTCTCAACCACTGCGCCACCAGGGAAGCCCTAGGGTAGTTATTAAACCTATCCCACTCTCTAGATACCACTTAGCACGTAAAGGAATATTATTTGGGGGTCCAGCCATGGAGAAGAGTTTAGACACTAGGATAAGATAAGGAACACACCCATTATAAGGAAATCACATTAGGATTCTCTTTTTAAGCTGTTCCTTAAAACACTAGTGCTTAGGAAATCTACTGGAGGCAGAAGCAGTCAAGGGTAGCCTAGGGTTAGGGTTAGGTTTAGGGTACGGCTTAGGGTACGGTTTCGGGGAGGGGATCGGGTACGGCGTAGGGTATGGGATAGGGTTAGGGTTAGTTTTAGGGTTAGGGCTCGATTTAGGGTACGGGTTAGGATTAGGGTACGTGTTAGGGTTAGGGTAGGGGTTAGGGTTAGGGTACGCGTTAGGGTTAGGGTAGTTATTAAACCTATCCCACTCTCTAGATACCCCTTAGCACGTAAAGGAATATTATTTGGGGGTCCAGCCATGGAGAAGAGTTTAGACACTAGGATAAGATAAGGAACACACCCATTATAAAGAAATCACATTAGGATTCTCTTTTTAAGCTGTTCCTTAAAACACTAGTGCTTAGGAAATCTATTGGAGGCAGAAGCAGTCAAGGGTAGCCTAGGGTTAGGGTTAGGCTTAGGGTTAGGGTTAGGGTACGGCTTCGGGTATGGGTTCGGGGAGGGGTTCGGGTACGGCGTAGGGTAAGGGTTAGAGTTAGGGTTAGGGTTCGTGTTAGGGTTAGGGCTCGGTTTAGGGTACGGGTTAGGATTAGGGTACGTGTTAGGGTTAGGGTAGGGGTTAGGGTTAGGGTACGCTTTAGGATTAGGGTAGTTATTAAACCTATGCCACTCTCTAGATACCCCTTAGCACGTAAAGGAATATTATTTGGGGGTCCAGCCATGGAGAAGAGTTTAGACACTAGGATAAGATAAGGAACACACCCATTATAAAGAAATCACATTAGGATTCTCTTTTTAAGCTGTTCCTTAAAACACTAGTGCTTAGGAAATCTATTGGAGGCAGAAGCAGTCAAGGGTAGCCTAGGGTTAGGGTTAGGCTTAGGGTTAGGGTTAGGGTACGGCTTTGGGTACGGGTTCGGGGAGAGGTTCGGGTACGGCGTAGGGTATGGGTTAGGGTTAGGGTTAGGGTAAGTGTTAGGGTTAGGGCTCGGTTTAGGGTACGGGTTAGGATTAGGGTACGTGTTAGGGTTAGGGTAGGGGTTAGGGTTAGGGTACGCGTTAGGGTTAGGGTAGTTATTAAACCTATCCCACTCTCTAGATACCCCTTAGCACGTAAAGGAATATTATTTAGAGTTCCAGCCATGGAGAAGAGTTTAGACACTAGGATAAGATAAGGAACACACCCATTATAAAGAAATCACATTAGGATTCTCTTTTTAAGCTGTTCCTTAAAACACTAGTGCTTAGGAAATCTATTGGAGGCAGAAGCAGTCAAGGGTAGCCTAGGGTTAGGGTTAGGCTTAGGGTTAGGGTTAGGGTACGGCTTTGGGTACGGGTTCGGGGAGGGGTTCGGGTACGGCGTAGGGTATGGGTTAGGGTTAGGGTTAGGGTTAGTGTTAGGGTTAGGGCTCGGTTTAGGGTACGGGTTAGGATTAGGGTACGTGTTAGGGTTAGTGTAGGGGTTAGGGTTAGGGTACGCGTTAGCGTTAGGCTAGTTATTAAACCTTTCCCAGTCTCTGGATACCCCTCAGCACGTATAGAATATTATTTGGGGGTCCAGCCATGGAGAAGAGTTTAGACACTAGGATAAGATAAGGAACACACCCATTATAAAGAAATCACATTAGGATTCTCTTTTCAAGCTGTTACTTAAAAAACTAGTGCTTAGGAAATCTATTGGAGGCAGAAGCAGTCAAGGGTAGCCTAGGGTTAGGGTTAGGGTTAGGGTACGGCTTAGGGTACGGTTTTGGGGAGGGGATCGGGTACGGCGAAGGGTATGGGTTAGGGTTAGGGTTAGTTTTAGGGTTAGGGCTCGGTTTAGGGTACGGGTTAGGATTACGGTACGTGTTAGGGTTAGGGTAGGGGTTAGGGTTACGGTACGCGTTAGGGTTAGGGTAGTTATTAAACCTATCCCACTCTCTAGATACCCCTTAGCACGTAAAGGAATATTATTTGGGGGTCCAGCCATGGAGAAGAGTTTAGACACTAGGATAAGATAAGGAACACACCCATTATAAAGAAATCACATAAGGATTCATTTTTAAGCTGTTCCTTCAAACACTAGTACTTAGGAAATCTATTGGAGGCAGAAGCAGTCAAGGGTAGCCAAGGGTTAGGGTTAGGCTTAGGGTTAGGCTTAGGGTACGGCTTAGGGTACGGGTTCGGGGAGGGGTTCGGGTACGGCGTAGGGTATGGGTTAGGGTTAGGGTTAGGGTTCGTGTTAGGGTTAGGGCTCGGTTTAGGGTACGGGTTAGGATTAGGGTACGTGTTAGGGTTAGTGTAGGGGGTAGGGTTAGGGTACGCGTTACCGTTAGGCTAGTTATTAAACCTTTCCCACTCTCTTGATACCCCTCAGCACGTAAAGAATATTATTTGGGGGTCCAGCCATGGAGAAGAGTTTTGACACTAGGATAAGATAAGGAACACACCCATTATAAAGAAATCACATTAGGATTCTCTTTTTAAGCTGTTCCTTAAAAAACTAGTGCTTAGGAAATCTATTGGAGGCAGAAGCAGTCAAGGGTAGCCTAGGGTTAGGGTTAGGGTTAGGGTACGGCTTAGGGTACGGTTTCGGGGAGGGGATCGGGAACGGCGTAGGGTATGGGTTAGGGTTAGGGTTAGTTTCAGGTTTAGGGCTCGGTTTAGGGTACGGGTTAGGATTACGGTACGTGTTAGGGTTAGGGTAGGGGTTAGGGTTACGGTACGCGTTAGGGTTAGGGTAGTTATTAAACCTATCCCACTCTCTAGATACCCCTTAGCACGTAAAGGAATATTATTTGGGGGTCCAGCCATGGAGAAGAGTTTAGACACTAGGATAAGATAAGGAACACACCCATTATAAAGAAATCACATTAGGATTCGCTTTTAAAGCTGTTCCTTCAAACACTAGTGCTTAGGAAATCTATTGGAGGCAGAAGCAGTCAAGGGTAGCCTAGGGTTAGGGTTAGGCTTAGGGTTAGGGTTAGGGTACGGCTTAGGGTACGGGTTCGGGGAGGGGTTCGAGTACGGCGTTGGGTATGGGTTAGGGTTAGGGTTAGGGTTCGTGTTAGTGTTAGGGCTCGGTTTAGGGTACGTGTTAGGATTAGGGTACGTGTTAGGGTTAGGGTAGGGGTTAGGGTTATGGTACGCTTTAGGGTTAGGGTAGTTATTAAACCTATCCCACTCTCTAGATACCCCTTAGCACGTAAAGGAATATTATTTGGGGGTCCAGCCATGGAGAAGAGTTTAGACACTAGGATAAGATAAGGAACACACCCAGTATAAAGAAATCACATTAGGATTCTCTTTTTAAGCTGTTCCTTAAAACACTAGTGCTTAGGAAATCTAATGTAGGCAGAAGCAGTCATGGGTAGCCTAAGGTTAGGGTTAGGCTTAGGGTTAGGGTTAGGGTACGGCTTAGGGTACGGGTTCGGGGACGGGTTCGGGTACGGCGTAGGGTATGGGTTAGGGTTAGGGTTAGGGTTAGTGTTAGGGTTAGGGCTCGGTTTAGGGTATGGGTTAGGTTCAGGGTACGGGTTAGGGTTAGGGTAGGGGTTAGGGTTAGGGTACGCGTTAGGGTTAGGGTAGTTATTAAACCTATCCCACTCTCTAGATTCCCCTTAGCACGTAAAGGAATATTATTTGGGGGTCCAGCCATGGAGAAGAGTTTAGACACTAGGATAAGGTAAGGAACACACCCATTATAAAGAAATCACATTAGGATTCTCTTTTTAAGCTGTTCCTTCAAACACTAGTGCTTACGAAATGTATTGGAGGCAGAAGCAGTCAAGGGTAGCCAAGGGTTATGGTTTGGCTTAGGGTTAGGGTTAGGGTACGGCTTAGGTTACGGTTTCGGGGAGGGGTTCGGGAACGGCGTAGGGTATGGATTAGGGTTAGGGTTAGGGTTCGTGTTAGGGTTAGGGCTCGGTTTAGGGTACGGGTTAGGATTAGAGTACGTGTTAGGGTTAGGGTAGGGGTTAGGGTTAGGGTACGCGTTAGGGTTAGGGTAGTTATTAAACCTATCCCACTCTCTAGATACCCCTTAGCACGTAAAGGAATATTATTTGGGGGTCCAGCCATGGAGAAGAGTTTAGACACTAGGATAAGATAAGGAACACACCCATTATAAAGAAATCACATTAGGATTCTCTTTTTAAGCTGTTCCTTCAAACACTAGTACTTAGGAAATCTATTGGAGGCAGAAGCAGTCAAGGGTAGCCAAGGGTAAGGGTTAGGCTTAGGGTTAGGGTTAGGGTACGGCTTAGGTTACGGGTTTGGGGAGGGGTTCAGGTACGGCGTAGGGTATGGGTTAGGGTTAGGGTTAGGGTTCGTGTTAGTGTTAGGGCTCGGTTTAGGGTACGGGTTAGGATTAGGGTACGTGTTAGGGTTAGGGTAGGGGTTAGGGTTAGGGTACGCGTTAGGGTTAGGGTAGTTATTAAACCTATCCCACTCTCTAGATACCCCTTAGCACGTAAAGGAATATTATTTGGGGGTCCAGCCATGGAGAAGAGTTTAGACACTAGGATAAGATAAGGAACACACCCATTATAAAGAAATCACATTAGGATTCTCTTTTTAAGCTGTTCCTTCAAACACTAGTGCTTAGGAAATCTATTGGAGGCAGAAGCAGTCAAGGGTAGCCTAGGGTTAGGGTTAGGCTTAGGGTTAGGGTTAGGGTACGGCTTAGGGTACGGGTTCGGGGAGGGGTTCGGGTACAGCGTAGGGTATGGATTAGGGTTAGGGTTAGGGTTCGTGTTAGGGTTAGGGCTCGGTTTAGGGTACGGGTTAGGATTAGGGTACGTGTTAGGGTTAGGGTAGGGGTTAGGGTTAGGGTACGCGTTAGGGTTAGGGTAGTTATTAAACCTATCCCACTCTCTAGATACCCCTTAGCACGTAAAGGAATATTATTTGGGGGTCCAGCCATGGAGAAGCGTTTAGACACTAGGATAAGATAAGGAACACACCCAGTATAAAGAAATCACATTAGGATTCTCTTTTTAAGCTGTTCCTTAAAACACTAGTGCTTAGGAAATCTATTGGAGGCAGAAGCAGTCAAGGGTAGCCTAGGGTTAGGGTTAGGCTTAGGGTTAGGGTTAGGGTACGGCTTTGTGTATGGGTTCGGGGAGAGGTTCGGGTACGGCGTAGGGTATGGGTTAGGGTTAGGGTAAGTGTTAGGGTTAGGGCTCGGTTTAGGGTACGGGTTAGGATTAGGGTACGTGTTAGGGTTAGGGTAGGGGTTAGGGTTAGGGTACGCGTTAGGGTTAGGGTAGTTATTAAACGTATCCCACTCTCTAGATACCCCTTAGCACGTAAAGGAATATTATTTGGAGTTCCAGCCATGGAGAAGAGATTAGACACTAGGATAAGATAAGGAACACACCCATTATAAAGAAATCACATTAGGATTCTCTTTTTAAGCTGTTCCTTAAAACACTAGTGCTTAGGAAATCTATTGGAGGCAGAAGCAGTCAAGGGTAGCCTAGGGTTAGGGTTAGGCTTAGGGTTAGGGTTAGGGTACGGCTTAGGGTAGGGGTTCGGGGAGGGGTTCGGGTACGGCGTAGGGTATGGGTTAGGGTTAGGGTTAGGGTTAGTGTTAGGGTTAGGGATCGGTTTAGGGTACGGGTTAGGATTAGGGTACGTGTTAGGGTTAGTGTAGGGGGTAGGGTTAGGGTACGCGTGAGCGTTAGGCTAGTTATTAAACCTTTCCCACTCTCTTGATACCCCTCAGCAAGTAAAGAATATTATTTGGGGGTCCAGCCATGGAGAAGAGTTTAGACACTAGGATAAGATAAGGAACACACCCATTATAAAGAAATCACATTAGGATTCTCTTTTTAAGCTGTTCCTTAAAAAACTAGTGCTTAGGAAATCTATTGGAGGCAGAAGCAGTCAAGGGTAGCCTAGGGTTAGGGTTAAGGTTAGGGTACGGCTTAGGGTACGGTTCCGGGGAGGGGATCGGGTACGGCGTAGGGTATGGGTTAGGGTTAGTGTTCGTGTTAGGGTTAGGGCTCGGTTTAGGGTACGGGTTAGGATTAGGGTACGTGTTAGGGTTAGGGTAGGGGTTAGGGTTAGGGTACGCGTTAGGGTTAGGGTAGTTATTTTTTTTTTTTTTTTTTATAAAGTCTCTTTATTCTTTTTTTTTTTTTTAATTAATTAATTAATTAATTTATGGTTGTGTTGGGTCTTCGTTTCTGTGCGAGGGCTTCCTCTAGTTGTGGCAAGTGGGGTCCACTCTTCATCGCGGTGCGCGGGCCTCTCACTATCGCGGCCTCTCCTGTTGGGGAGCACAGGCTCCAGACACGCAGGCTCAGCAATTGTGGCTCACGGGCCTAGTCGCTCCACGGCATGTGGGATCTTCCCAGACCAGGGCTCGAACCCGTGTCCCCTGCATTGGCAGGCAGATTCTCAACCACTGCGCCACCAGGGAAGCCCTAGGGTAGTTATTAAACCTATCCCACTCTCTAGATACCACTTAGCACGTAAAGGAATATTATTTGGGGGTCCAGCCATGGAGAAGAGTTTAGACACTAGGATAAGATAAGGAACACACCCATTATAAGGAAATCACATTAGGATTCTCTTTTTAAGCTGTTCCTTAAAACACTAGTGCTTAGGAAATCTACTGGAGGCAGAAGCAGTCAAGGGTAGCCTAGGGTTAGGGTTAGGTTTAGGGTACGGCTTAGGGTACGGTTTCGGGGAGGGGATCGGGTACGGCGTAGGGTATGGGATAGGGTTAGGGTTAGTTTTAGGGTTAGGGCTCGATTTAGGGTACGGGTTAGGATTAGGGTACGTGTTAGGGTTAGGGTAGGGGTTAGGGTTAGGGTACGCGTTAGGGTTAGGGTAGTTATTAAACCTATCCCACTCTCTAGATACCCCTTAGCACGTAAAGGAATATTATTTGGGGGTCCAGCCATGGAGAAGAGTTTAGACACTAGGATAAGATAAGGAACACACCCATTATAAAGAAATCACATTAGGATTCTCTTTTTAAGCTGTTCCTTAAAACACTAGTGCTTAGGAAATCTATTGGAGGCAGAAGCAGTCAAGGGTAGCCTAGGGTTAGGGTTAGGCTTAGGGTTAGGGTTAGGGTACGGCTTCGGGTATGGGTTCGGGGAGGGGTTCGGGTACGGCGTAGGGTAAGGGTTAGTGTTAGGGTTAGGGTTCGTGTTAGGGTTAGGGCTCGGTTTAGGGTACGGGTTAGGATTAGGGTACGTGTTAGGGTTAGGGTAGGGGTTAGGGTTAGGGTACGCTTTAGGATTAGGGTAGTTATTAAACCTATGCCACTCTCTAGATACCCCTTAGCACGTAAAGGAATATTATTTGGGGGTCCAGCCATGGAGAAGAGTTTAGACACTAGGATAAGATAAGGAACACACCCATTATAAAGAAATCACATTAGGATTCTCTTTTTAAGCTGTTCCTTAAAACACTAGTGCTTAGGAAATCTATTGGAGGCAGAAGCAGTCAAGGGTAGCCTAGGGTTAGGGTTAGGCTTAGGGTTAGGGTTAGGGTACGGCTTTGGGTACGGGTTCGGGGAGAGGTTCGGGTACGGCGTAGGGTATGGGTTAGGGTTAGGGTTAGGGTAAGTGTTAGGGTTAGGGCTCGGTTTAGGGTACGGGTTAGGATTAGGGTACGTGTTAGGGTTAGGGTAGGGGTTAGGGTTAGGGTACGCGTTAGGGTTAGGGTAGTTATTAAACCTATCCCACTCTCTAGATACCCCTTAGCACGTAAAGGAATATTATTTAGAGTTCCAGCCATGGAGAAGAGTTTAGACACTAGGATAAGATAAGGAACACACCCATTATAAAGAAATCACATTAGGATTCTCTTTTTAAGCTGTTCCTTAAAACACTAGTGCTTAGGAAATCTATTGGAGGCAGAAGCAGTCAAGGGTAGCCTAGGGTTAGGGTTAGGCTTAGGGTTAGGGTTAGGGTACGGCTTTGGGTACGGGTTCGGGGAGGGGTTCGGGTACGGCGTAGGGTATGGGTTAGGGTTAGGGTTAGGGTTAGTGTTAGGGTTAGGGCTCGGTTTAGGGTACGGGTTAGGATTAGGGTACGTGTTAGGGTTAGTGTAGGGGTTAGGGTTAGGGTACGCGTTAGCGTTAGGCTAGTTATTAAACCTTTCCCAGTCTCTGGATACCCCTCAGCACGTATAGAATATTATTTGGGGGTCCAGCCATGGAGAAGAGTTTAGACACTAGGATAAGATAAGGAACACACCCATTATAAAGAAATCACATTAGGATTCTCTTTTCAAGCTGTTACTTAAAAAACTAGTGCTTAGGAAATCTATTGGAGGCAGAAGCAGTCAAGGGTAGCCTAGGGTTAGGGTTAGGGTTAGGGTACGGCTTAGGGTACGGTTTTGGGGAGGGGATCGGGTACGGCGTAGGGTATGGGTTAGGGTTAGGGTTAGTTTTAGGGTTAGGGCTCGGTTTAGGGTACGGGTTAGGATTACGGTACGTGTTAGGGTTAGGGTAGGGGTTAGGGTTACGGTACGCGTTAGGGTTAGGGTAGTTATTAAACCTATCCCACTCTCTAGATACCCCTTAGCACGTAAAGGAATATTATTTGGGGGTCCAGCCATGGAGAAGAGTTTAGACACTAGGATAAGATAAGGAACACACCCATTATAAAGAAATCACATAAGGATTCATTTTTAAGCTGTTCCTTCAAACACTAGTACTTAGGAAATCTATTGGAGGCAGAAGCAGTCAAGGGTAGCCAAGGGTTAGGGTTAGGCTTAGGGTTAGGCTTAGGGTACGGCTTAGGGTACGGGTTCGGGGAGGGGTTCGGGTACGGCGTAGGGTATGGGTTAGGGTTAGGGTTAGGGTTCGTGTTAGGGTTAGGGCTCGGTTTAGGGTACGGGTTAGGATTAGGGTACGTGTTAGGGTTAGTGTAGGGGGTAGGGTTAGGGTACGCGTTAGCGTTAGGCTAGTTATTAAACCTTTCCCACTCTCTTGATACCCCTCAGCACGTAAAGAATATTATTTGGGGGTCCAGCCATGGAGAAGAGTTTTGACACTAGGATAAGATAAGGAACACACCCATTATAAAGAAATCACATTAGGATTCTCTTTTTAAGCTGTTCCTTAAAAAACTAGTGCTTAGGAAATCTATTGGAGGCAGAAGCAGTCAAGGGTAGCCTAGGGTTAGGGTTAGGGTTAGGGTACGGCTTAGGGTACGGTTTCGGGGAGGGGATCGGGAACGGCGTAGGGTATGGGTTAGGGTTAGGGTTAGTTTCAGGTTTAGGGCTCGGTTTAGGGTACGGGTTAGGATTACGGTACGTGTTAGGGTTAGGGTAGGGGTTAGGGTTACGGTACGCGTTAGGGTTAGGGTAGTTATTAAACCTATCCCACTCTCTAGATACCCCTTAGCACGTAAAGGAATATTATTTGGGGGTCCAGCCATGGAGAAGAGTTTAGACACTAGGATAAGATAAGGAACACACCCATTATAAAGAAATCACATTAGGATTCGCTTTTAAAGCTGTTCCTTCAAACACTAGTGCTTAGGAAATCTATTGGAGGCAGAAGCAGTCAAGGGTAGCCTAGGGTTAGGGTTAGGCTTAGGGTTAGGGTTAGGGTACGGCTTAGGGTACGGGTTCGGGGAGGGGTTCGAGTACGGCGTTGGGTATGGGTTAGGGTTAGGGTTAGGGTTCGTGTTAGTGTTAGGGCTCGGTTTAGGGTACGTGTTAGGATTAGGGTACGTGTTAGGGTTAGGGTAGGGGTTAGGGTTATGGTACGCTTTAGGGTTAGGGTAGTTATTAAACCTATCCCACTCTCTAGATACCCCTTAGCACGTAAAGGAATATTATTTGGGGGTCCAGCCATGGAGAAGAGTTTAGACACTAGGATAAGATAAGGAACACACCCAGTATAAAGAAATCACATTAGGATTCTCTTTTTAAGCTGTTCCTTAAAACACTAGTGCTTAGGAAATCTAATGTAGGCAGAAGCAGTCATGGGTAGCCTAAGGTTAGGGTTAGGCTTAGGGTTAGGGTTAGGGTACGGCTTAGGGTACGGGTTCGGGGACGGGTTCGGGTACGGCGTAGGGTATGGGTTAGGGTTAGGGTTAGGGTTAGTGTTAGGGTTAGGGCTCGGTTTAGGGTATGGGTTAGGTTCAGGGTACGGGTTAGGGTTAGGGTAGGGGTTAGGGTTAGGGTACGCGTTAGGGTTAGGGTAGTTATTAAACCTATCCCACTCTCTAGATACCCCTTAGCACGTAAAGGAATATTATTTGGGGGTCCAGCCATGGAGAAGAGTTTAGACACTAGGATAAGGTAAGGAACACACCCATTATAAAGAAATCACATTAGGATTCTCTTTTTAAGCTGTTCCTTCAAACACTAGTGCTTACGAAATGTATTGGAGGCAGAAGCAGTCAAGGGTAGCCAAGGGTTATGGTTAGGCTTAGGGTTAGGGTTAGGGTACGGCTTAGGTTACGGGTTCGGGGAGGGGTTCGGGAACGGCGTAGGGTATGGATTAGGGTTAGGGTTAGGGTTCGTGTTAGGGTTAGGGCTCGGTTTAGGGTACGGGTTAGGATTAGAGTACGTGTTAGGGTTAGGGTAGGGGTTAGGGTTAGGGTACGCGTTAGGGTTAGGGTAGTTATTAAACCTATCCCACTCTCTAGATACCCCTTAGCACGTAAAGGAATATTATTTGGGGGTCCAGCCATGGAGAAGAGTTTAGACACTAGGATAAGATAAGGAACACACCCAGTATAAAGAAATCACATTAGGATTCTCTTTTTAAGCTGTTCCTTCAAACACTAGTGCTTAGGAAATCTATTGGAGGCAGAAGCAGTCAAGGGTAGCCTAGGGTTAGAGTTAGGCTTAGGGTTAGGGTTAGGGTACGGCTTAGGGTACGGGTTCGGGGAGGGGTTCGGGTACGGCGTAGGGTATGGATTAGGGTTAGGGTTAGAGTTCGTGTTAGGGTTAGGGCTCGGTTTAGGGTACGGGTAAGGATTAGGGTACGTGTTAGGGTTAGGGTAGGGGTTAGGGTTAGGGTACGCATTAGGGTTAGGGTAGTTATTAAACCTATCCCACTCTCTAGATACCCCTTAGCACGTAAAGGAATATTATTTGGTGTCCAGCCATGGAGAAGAGTTTAGACACTAGGATAAGATAAGGAACACACCCATTATAAAGAAATCACATTAGGATTCTCTTTTTAAGCTGTTCCTTAAAACACTAGTGCTTAGGAAATCTATTGGAGGCAGAAGCAGTCAAGGGTAGCCTAGGGTTAGGGTTAGGCTTAGGGTTAGGGTTAGGGTACGGCTTTGGGTACGGGTTCGGAGAGGGGTTCGGGTACGGCTCAGGGTATGGGTTAGGGTTAGGGTTAGGGTTAGTGTTAGGGTTAGGGCTCGGTTTAGGGTACGGGTTAGGATTAGGGTACGTGTTAGGGTTAGGGTAGGGGTTAGGGTTAGGGTACGCGTTAGGGTTAGGGTAGTTATTAAACCTATCCCACTCTCTAGATACCCCTTAGCACGTAAAGGAATATTATTTGGGGGTCCAGCCATGGAGAAGCGTTTAGACACTAGGATAAGATAAGGAACACACCCATTATAAAGAAATCACATTAGGATTCTCTTTTTAAGCTGTTCCTTAAAACACTAGTGCTTAGGAAATCTATTGGAGGCAGAAGCAGTCAAGGGTAGCCTAGGGTTAGGGTTAGGCTTAGGGTTAGGGTTAGGGTACGGCTTCGGGTATGGGTTCGGGGAGGGGTTCGGGTACAGCGTAGGGTATGGGTTAGGGTTAGGGTTCGTGTTAGGGTTAGGGTAGGGGTTAGGGTTAGGGTACGCGTTAGGGTTAGGGTAGTTATTAAACCTATCCCACTCTCTAGATACCACTTAGCACGTAAAGGAATATTATTTGGGGGTCCAGCCATGGAGAAGAGTTTAGACACTAGGATAAGATAAGGAACACACCCATTATAAGGAAATCACATTAGGATTCTCTTTTTAAGCTGTTCCTTAAAACACTAGTGCTTAGGAAATCTACTGGAGGCAGAAGCAGTCAAGGGTAGCCTAGGGTTAGGGTTCGGGTTAGGGTACGGCTTAGGTTACGGTTTCGGGGAGGGGATCGGGTACGGCGTAGGGTATGGGTTAGGGTTAGGGTTAGTTTTAGGGTTAGGGCTCGGTTTAGGGTACGGGTTAGGATTACGGTACGTGTTAGGGTTAGGGTAGGGGTTAGGGTTAGGGTACGCGTTAGGGTTAGGGTAGTTATTAAACCTATCCCACTCTCTAGATACCCCTTAGCACGTAAAGGAATATTATTTGGGGGTCCAGCCATGGAGAAGAGTTTAGACACTAGGATAAGATAAGGAACACACCCATTATAAAGAAATCACATTAGGATTCGCTTTTAAAGCTGTTCCTTCAAACACTAGTGCTTAGGAAATCTATTGGAGGCAGAAGCAGTCAAGGGTAGCCTAGGGTTAGGGTTAGGCTTAGGGTTAGGGTTAGGGTACGGCTTAGGGTACGGGTTCGGGGAGGGGTTCGAGTACGGCGTAGGGTATGGGTTAGGGTTAGGGTTAGGGTTCGTGTTAGTGTTAGGGCTCGGTTTAGGGTACGTGTTAGGATTAGGGTACGTGTTAGGGTTAGGGTAGGGGTTAGGGTTAGGGTACGCGTTAGGGTTAGGGTAGTTATTAAAACTGTCCCACTCTCTAGATACCACTTAGCACGTAAAGGAATATTATTTGGGGGTCCAGCCATAGAGAAGAGTTTAGACACTAGGATAAGATAAGGAACACACCCATTTTAAGGAAATCACATTAGGATTCTCTTTTTAAGCTGTTCCTTAAAACACTACTGCTTAGGAAATCTATTGGAGGCAGAAGCAGTCAAGGGTAGCCTAGGGTTAGGGTTAGGCTTAGGGTTAGGGTTAGGGTACGGCTTAGGGTACGGGTTCGGGGAGGGGTTCGGGTACGGCGTAGGGTATGGGTTAGGGTTAGGGTTAGGGTTCGTGTTAGGGTTAGGGCTCGGTTTAGGGTACGGGTTAGGATTAGGGTACGTGTTAGGGTTAGGGTAGGGGTTAGGGTTAGGGTACGCTTTAGGGTTAGGGTAGTTATTAAACCTATCCCACTCTCTAGATACCCCTTAGCACGTAAAGGAATATTACTTGGGGGTCCAGCCATGGAGAAGAGTTTAGACACTAGGATAAGATAAGGAACACACCCATTATAAAGAAATCACATTAGGATTCTCTTTTTAAGCTGTTCCTTAAAACACTAGTGCTTAGGAAATCTATTGGAGGCAGAAGCAGTCAAGGGTAGCCAAGGGTTAGGGTTAGGCTTAGGGTTAGGGTTAGGGTACGGCTTAGGTTACGGGTTCGGGGAGGGGTTCGGGTACGGCGTAGGGTATGGGTTAGGGTTAGGGTTAGGGTTCGTGTTAGGGTTAGGGCTCGGTTTAGGGTACGGGTTAGGATTAGGGTACGTGTTAGGGTTAGGGTAGGGGTTAGGGTTAGGGTACGCGTTAGGGTTAGGGTAGTTATTAAACCTATCCCACTCTCTAGATACCCCTTAGCACGTAAAGGAATATTATTTGGGGGTCCAGCCATGGAGAAGGGTTTAGAAACTAGGATAAGATAAGGAACACACCCATTATAAAGAAATCACATTAGGATTCTCTTTTTAAGCTGTTCCTTCAAACACTAGTGCTTAGGAAATCTATTGGAGGCAGATGCACCCAAGGGTACCCTAGGGTTAGGGTTAGGCTTAGGGTTAGGGTTAGGGTACAGCTTAGGTTACGGGTTCGGGGAGGGGTCCGGGTACGGCGTAGGGTATGGGTTAGGGTTAGGGTTAGGGTTAGGGTTAGTGTTAGGGTTAGGGCTCGGTTTAGGGTACGGGTTAGGATTAGGGTACGTGTTAGGGTTAGGGGTTAGGGTTAGGGTACGCGTTAGGGTTAGGGTAGTTATTAAACCTATCCCACTCTCTAGATACCCCTTAGCACGTAAAGAAATATTATTTGGGGGTCCAGACATGGAGAAGAGTTTAGACACGAGGATAAGATAAGGAACACACCCATTATAAAGAAATCACATTAGGATTCTCTTTTTAAGCTGTTCCTTAAAACACTAGTGCTTAGGAAATCTATTGGAGGCAGAAGCAGTCAAGGGTAGCCTAGGGTTAGGGTTAGGCTTAGGGTTAGTGTTAGGGTACGGCTTTGGGTACGGGTTCGGGGAGGGGTTCGGGTACGGCGTAGGGTATGGGTTAGGGTTAGGGTTAGGGTTAGTGTTAGGGTTAGGGCTCGGTTTAGGGTACGGGTTAGGATTAGGGTACGTGTTAGGGTTAGTGTAGGGGTTAGGGTTAGGGTACGCGTTAGCGTTAGGCTAGTTATTAAACCTTTCCCACTCTCTTGATACCCCTCAGCACGTAAAGAATATTATTTGGGGGTCTAGCCATGGAGAAGAGTTTAGACACAAGGATAAGATAAGGAACACACCCATTATAAAGAAGTCACATTAGGATTCTCTTTTTAAGCTGTTCCTTAAAACACTAGTGCTTAGGAAATCTATTGGAGGCAGAAGCAGCCAAGGGTAGCCTAGGGTTAGGGTTAGGTTTAGGGTTAGGGTTAGGGTACGGCTTAGGTTACGGGTTCGGGGAGGGGTTCGGGTACGGCGTAGGGTAGGGGTTAGGGTTAGGGTTAGGGTTCGGGTTAGGGTTATGGCTCGGTTTAGGATACGGGTTAGGATTAGGGTACGTGTTAGGGTTAGGGTAGGGGTTAGGGTTAGGGTACGCTTTAGGGTTAGGGTAGTTATTAAACCTATCCCACTCTCTAGATACCCCTTAGCACGTAAAGGAATATTACTTGGGGGTCCAGCCATGGAGAAGAGTTTAGACACTAGGATAAGATAAGGAACACACCCATTATAAAGAAATCACATTAGGATTCTCTTTTTAAGCTGTTCCTTAAAACACTAGTGCTTAGGAAATCTATTGGAGGCAGATGCACCCAAGGGTACCCTAGGGTTAGGGTTAGGCTTAGGGTTAGGGTTAGGGTACAGCTTAGGTTACGGGTTCGGGGAGGGGTCCGGGTACGGCGTAGGGTATGGGTTATGGTTAGGGTTAGGGTTAGGGTTAGTGTTAGGGTTAGGGCTCGGTTTAGGGTACGGGTTAGGATTAGGGTACGTGTTAGGGTTAGGGGTTAGGGTTAGGGTACGCGTTAGGGTTAGGGTAGTTATTAAACCTATCCCACTCTCTAGATACCCCTTAGCACGTAAAGAAATATTATTTGGGGGTCCAGACATGGAGAAGAGTTTAGACACGAGGATAAGATAAGGAACACACCCATTATAAAGAAATCACATTAGGATTCTCTTTTTAAGCTGTTCCTTAAAACACTAGTGCTTAGGAAATCTATTGGAGGCAGAAGCAGTCAAGGGTAGCCTAGGGTTAGGGTTAGGCTTAGGGTTAGGGTTAGGGTACGGCTTAGGGTATGGGTTCGGGGAGGGGTTCGGTTACGGCGTATTGTATGGGTTAGGGTTAGGGTTCGTGTTAGGGTTAAGGCTCGGTTTAGGGTACGGGTTAGGATTAGGGTACGTGTTAGGGTTAGGGTAGGGGTTAGGGTTAGGGTACGCTTTAGGGTTAGGGTAGTTATTAAACCTATCCCACTCTCTAGATACCCCTTAGCACGTAAAGGAATATTATTTGGGGGTCCAGCCATGGAGAAGAGTTTAGACACTAGGATAAGATAAGGAACACACCCATTATAAAGAAATCACATTAGGATTCTCTTTTTAAGCTGTTCCTTAAAACACTAGTGCTTAGGAAATCTATTGGAGGCAGAAGCAGTCAAGGGTAGCCTAGGGTTAGGGATAGGCTTAGGGTTAGGGTTAGGGTATGGCTTTGGGTACGGGTTCGGGGAGGGGTTCGGGTACGGCGTAGGGTATGGGTTAGGGTTAGGGTTAGGGTAAGTGTTAGGGTTAGGGCTCGGTTTAGGGTACGGGTTAGGATTAGGGTACGTGTTAGGGTTAGGGTAGGGGTTAGGGTTAGGGTACGCGTTAGGGTTAGGGTAGTTATTAAACCTATCCCACTCTCTAGATACCCCTTAGCACGTAAAGGAATATTATTTGGAGTTCCAGCCATGGAGAAGAGTTTAGACACTAGGATAAGATAAGGAGCACACACATTATAAAGAAGTCACATTAGGATTCTCTTTTTAAGCTGTTCCTTAAAACACTAGTGCTTAGGAAATCTATTGGAGGCAGAAGCAGCCAAGGGTAGCCTAGGGTTAGGGTTAGGTTTAGGGTTAGGGTTAGGGTACGGCTTAGGTTACGGGTTCGGGGAGGGGTTCGGGTACGGCGTAGGGTAGGGGTTAGGGTTAGGGTTAGGGTTAGGGTTAGTGTTAGGGTTAGGCCTCGGTTTAGGGTACGGGTTAGGATTAGGGTACGTTTTAGGGTTAGGGTAGGGGTTAGGGTTAGGGTACGCGTTAGGGTTAGGGTAGTTATTAAACCTATCCCACTCTCTAGGTACCCCTTAGCACGTAAAGGAATATTATTTGGGGGTCCAGCCATGGAGAAGAGTTTAGACACTAGGATAAGATAAGGAACACACCCATTATAAAGAAATCACATTAGGATTCTCTTTTTAAGCTGTTCCTTAAAACACTAGTGCTTAGGAAATCTATTGGAGGCAGAAGCAGTCAAGGGTAGCCTAGGGTTAGGGTTAGGCTTAGGGTTAGGGTTAGGGTACGGCTTAGGTTACGGGTTCGGGGAGGGGTTCGGGTATGGCGTAGGGTATGGGTTAGGGTTAGGGTTAGGGTTAGTGTTAGGGTTAGGGCTCGGTTTAGGGTACGTGTTAGGATTAGGGTACGTGTTAGGGTTAGGGTAGGGGTTAGGGTTAGGGTACGCGTTAGGGTTAGGGTAGTTATTAAAACTGTCCCACTCTCTAGATACCACTTAGCACGTAAAGGAATATTATTTGGGGGTCCAGCCATAGAGAAGAGTTTAGACACTAGGATAAGATAAGGAACACACCCATTTTAAGGAAATCACATTAGGATTCTCTTTTTAAGCTGTTCCTTAAAACACTACTGCTTAGGAAATCTATTGGAGGCAGAAGCAGTCAAGGGTAGCCTAGGGTTAGGGTTAGGCTTAGGGTTAGGGTTAGGGTACGGCTTAGGGTACGGGTTCGGGGAGGGATTCGGGTACGGCGTAGGGTATGGGTTAGGGTTAGGGTTAGGGTTCGTGTTAGGGTTAGGGCTCGGTTTAGGGTACGGGTTAGGATTAGGGTACGTGTTAGGGTTAGGGTAGGGGTTAGGGTTAGGGTACGCTTTAGGGTTAGGGTAGTTATTAAACCTATCCCACTCTCTAGATACCCCTTAGCACGTAAAGGAATATTACTTGGGGGTCCAGCCATGGAGAAGAGTTTAGACACTAGGATAAGATAAGGAACACACCCATTATAAAGAAATCACATTAGGATTCTCTTTTTAAGCTGTTCCTTAAAACACTAGTGCTTAGGAAATCTATTGGAGGCAGATGCACCCAAGGGTACCCTAGGGTTAGGGTTAGGCTTAGGGTTAGGGTTAGGGTACGGCTTTGGGTACGGGTTCGGGGAGGGGTTCGGGTACGGCGTAGGGTATGGGTTAGGGTTAGGGTTAGGGTTCGTGTTAGTGTTAGGGCTCGGTTTAGGGTACGGGTTAGGATTAGGGTACGTGTTAGGGTTACGGTAGGGGTTAGGGTTAGGGTACGCTTTAGGGTTAGGGTAGTTATTAAACCTATCCCACTCTCTAGATACCCCTTAGCACGTAAAGGAATATTATTTGGGGGTCCAGCCATGGAGAAGAGTTTAGACAATAGGATAAGACAAGGAACACACCCAGTATAAAGAAATCACATTAGGATTCTCTTTTTAAGCTGTTCCTTAAAACACTAGTGCTTAGGAAATCTAATGTAGGCAGAAGCAGTCATGGGTAGCCTAAGGTTAGGGTTAGGCTTAGGGTTAGGATTAGGGTACGGCTTAGGGTACGGGTTCGGGGACGGGTTCGGGTACGGCGTAGGGTATGCGTTAGGGTTAGGTTTAGGGTTAGTGTTAGGGTTAGGGCTCGGTTTAGGGTATGGGTTAGGTTTAGGGTACGTGTTAGGGTTAGGGTAGGGGTTAGGGTTAGGGTACGCGTTAGGGTTAGGGTAGTTATTAAACCTATCCCACTCTCTAGATACCCCTTAGCACGTATAGGAATATTAATTGGGGGTCCAGCCATGGAGAAGAGTTTAGACACTAGGATAAGATAAGGAACACACCCATTATAAAGAAATCACATTAGGATTCTCTTTTTAAGCTGTTCCTTCAAACACTAGTACTTAGGAAATCTATTGGAGGCAGAAGCAGTCAAGGGTAGCCAAGGGTAAGGGTTAGGCTTAGGGTTAGGGTTAGGGTACGGCTTAGGGTACGGGTTCGGGGAGGGGTTCGGGTACAGCGTAGGGTATGGATTAGGGTTAGGGTTAGGGTTCGTGTTAGGGTTAGGGCTCGGTTTAGGGTACGGGTTAGGATTAGGGTACGTGTTAGGGTTAGGGTAGGGGTTAGGGTTAGGGTACGCGTTAGGGTTAGGGTAGTTATTAAACCTATCCCACTCTCTAGATACCCCTTAGCACGTAAAGGAATATTATTTGGGGGTCCAGCCATGGAGAAGAGTTTAGACACTAGGATAAGATAAGGAACACACCCAGTATAAAGAAATCACATTAGGATCCTCTTTTTAAGCTGTTCCTTAAAACACTAGTGCTTAGGAAATCTATTGGAGGCAGAAGCAGTCAAGGGTAGCCTATGGTTAGGGTTAGGCTTAGGGTTAGGGTTAGGGTACGGCTTTGTGTATGGGTTCGGGGAGAGGTTCGGGTACGGCGTAGGGTATGGGTTAGGGTTAGGGTAAGTGTTAGGGTTAGGGCTCGGTTTAGGGTACGGGTTAGGATTAGGGTACGTGTTAGGGTTAGGGTAGGGGTTAGGGTTAGGGTACGCGTTAGGGTTAGGGTAGTTATTAAACGTATCCCACTCTCTAGATACCCCTTAGCACGTAAAGGAATATTATTTGGAGTTCCAGCCATGGAGAAGAGATTAGACACTAGGATAAGATAAGGAACACACCCATTATAAAGAAATCACATTAGGATTCTCTTTTTAAGCTGTTCCTTAAAACACTAGTGCTTAGGAAATCTATTGGAGGCAGAAGCAGTCAAGGGTAGCCTAGGGTTAGGGTTAGGCTTAGGGTTAGGGTTAGGGTACGGCTTAGGGTAGGGGTTCGGGGAGGGGTTCGGGTACGGCGTAGGGTATGGGTTAGGGTTAGGGTTAGGGTTAGTGTTAGGGTTAGGGCTCGGTTTAGGGTACGGGTTAGGATTAGGGTACGTGTTAGGGTTAGTGTAGGGGGTAGGGTTAGGGTACGCGTGAGCGTTAGGCTAGTTATTAAACCTTTCCCACTCTCTTGATACCCCTCAGCAAGTAAAGAATATTATTTGGGGGTCCAGCCATGGAGAAGAGTTTAGACACTAGGATAAGATAAGGAACACACCCATTATAAAGAAATCACATTAGGATTCTCTTTTTAAGCTGTTCCTTAAAAAACTAGTGCTTAGGAAATCTATTGGAGGCAGAAGCAGTCAAGGGTAGCCTAGGGTTAGGGTTAGGGTTAGGGTACGGCTTAGGGTACGGTTCCGGGGAGGGGATCGGGTACGGCGTAGGGTATGGGTTAGGGTTAGTGTTCGTGTTAGGGTTAGGGCTCGGTTTAGGGTACGGGTTAGGATTAGGGTACGTGTTAGGGTTAGGGTAGGGGTTAGGGTTAGGGTACGCGTTAGGGTTAGGGTAGTTATTTTTTTTTTTTTTTTTTTTATAAAGTCTCTTTATTCTTTTTTTTTTTTTTAATTAATTAATTAATTAATTTATGGTTGTGTTGGGTCTTCGTTTCTGTGCGAGGGCTTCCTCTAGTTGTGGCAAGTGGGGTCCACTCTTCATCGCGGTGCGCGGGCCTCTCACTATCGCGGCCTCTCCTGTTGGGGAGCACAGGCTCCAGACACGCAGGCTCAGCAATTGTGGCTCACGGGCCTAGTCGCTCCACGGCATGTGGGATCTTCCCAGACCAGGGCTCGAACCCGTGTCCCCTGCATTGGCAGGCAGATTCTCAACCACTGCGCCACCAGGGAAGCCCTAGGGTAGTTATTAAACCTATCCCACTCTCTAGATACCACTTAGCACGTAAAGGAATATTATTTGGGGGTCCAGCCATGGAGAAGAGTTTAGACACTAGGATAAGATAAGGAACACACCCATTATAAGGAAATCACATTAGGATTCTCTTTTTAAGCTGTTCCTTAAAACACTAGTGCTTAGGAAATCTACTGGAGGCAGAAGCAGTCAAGGGTAGCCTAGGGTTAGGGTTAGGTTTAGGGTACGGCTTAGGGTACGGTTTCGGGGAGGGGATCGGGTACGGCGTAGGGTATGGGATAGGGTTAGGGTTAGTTTTAGGGTTAGGGCTCGATTTAGGGTACGGGTTAGGATTAGGGTACGTGTTAGGGTTAGGGTAGGGGTTAGGGTTAGGGTACGCGTTAGGGTTAGGGTAGTTATTAAACCTATCCCACTCTCTAGATACCCCTTAGCACGTAAAGGAATATTATTTGGGGGTCCAGCCATGGAGAAGAGTTTAGACACTAGGATAAGATAAGGAACACACCCATTATAAATAAATCACATTAGGATTCTCTTTTTAAGCTGTTCCTTAAAACACTAGTGCTTAGGAAATCTATTGGAGGCAGAAGCAGTCAAGGGTAGCCTAGGGTTAGGGTTAGGCTTAGGGTTAGGGTTAGGGTACGGCTTCGGGTATGGGTTCGGGGAGGGGTTCGGGTACGGCGTAGGGTAAGGGTTAGTGTTAGGGTTAGGGTTCGTGTTAGGGTTAGGGCTCGGTTTAGGGTACGGGTTAGGATTAGGGTACGTGTTAGGGTTAGGGTAGGGGTTAGGGTTAGGGTACGCTTTAGGATTAGGGTAGTTATTAAACCTATGCCACTCTCTAGATACCCCTTAGCACGTAAAGGAATATTATTTGGGGGTCCAGCCATGGAGAAGAGTTTAGACACTAGGATAAGATAAGGAACACACCCATTATAAAGAAATCACATTAGGATTCTCTTTTTAAGCTGTTCCTTAAAACACTAGTGCTTAGGAAATCTATTGGAGGCAGAAGCAGTCAAGGGTAGCCTAGGGTTAGGGTTAGGCTTAGGGTTAGGGTTAGGGTACGGCTTTGGGTACGGGTTCGGGGAGAGGTTCGGGTACGGCGTAGGGTATGGGTTAGGGTTAGGGTTAGGGTAAGTGTTAGGGTTAGGGCTCGGTTTAGGGTACGGGTTAGGATTAGGGTACGTGTTAGGGTTAGGGTAGGGGTTAGGGTTAGGGTACGCGTTAGGGTTAGGGTAGTTATTAAACCTATCCCACTCTCTAGATACCCCTTAGCACGTAAAGGAATATTATTTAGAGTTCCAGCCATGGAGAAGAGTTTAGACACTAGGATAAGATAAGGAACACACCCATTATAAAGAAATCACATTAGGATTCTCTTTTTAAGCTGTTCCTTAAAACACTAGTGCTTAGGAAATCTATTGGAGGCAGAAGCAGTCAAGGGTAGCCTAGGGTTAGGGTTAGGCTTAGGGTTAGGGTTAGGGTACGGCTTTGGGTACGGGTTCGGGGAGGGGTTCGGGTACGGCGTAGGGTATGGGTTAGGGTTAGGGTTAGGGTTAGTGTTAGGGTTAGGGCTCGGTTTAGGGTACGGGTTAGGATTAGGGTACGTGTTAGGGTTAGTGTAGGGGTTAGGGTTAGGGTACGCGTTAGCGTTAGGCTAGTTATTAAACCTTTCCCAGTCTCTGGATACCCCTCAGCACGTATAGAATATTATTTGGGGGTCCAGCCATGGAGAAGAGTTTAGACACTAGGATAAGATAAGGAACACACCCATTATAAAGAAATCACATTAGGATTCTCTTTTTAAGCTGTTACTTAAAAAACTAGTGCTTAGGAAATCTATTGGAGGCAGAAGCAGTCAAGGGTAGCCTAGGGTTAGGGTTAGGGTTAGGGTACGGCTTAGGGTACGGTTTTGGGGAGGGGATCGGGTACGGCGTAGGGTATGGGTTAGGGTTAGGGTTAGTTTTAGGGTTAGGGCTCGGTTTAGGGTACGGGTTAGGATTACGGTACGTGTTAGGGTTAGGGTAGGGGTTAGGGTTACGGTACGCGTTAGGGTTAGGGTAGTTATTAAACCTATCCCACTCTCTAGATACCCCTTAGCACGTAAAGGAATATTATTTGGGGGTCCAGCCATGGAGAAGAGTTTAGACACTAGGATAAGATAAGGAACACACCCATTATAAAGAAATCACATAAGGATTCATTTTTAAGCTGTTCCTTCAAACACTAGTACTTAGGAAATCTATTGGAGGCAGAAGCAGTCAAGGGTAGCCAAGGGTTAGGGTTAGGCTTAGGGTTAGGCTTAGGGTACGGCTTAGGGTACGGGTTCGGGGAGGGGTTCGGGTACGGCGTAGGGTATGGGTTAGGGTTAGGGTTAGGGTTCGTGTTAGGGTTAGGGCTCGGTTTAGGGTACGGGTTAGGATTAGGGTACGTGTTAGGGTTAGTGTAGGGGGTAGGGTTAGGGTACGCGTTAGCGTTAGGCTAGTTATTAAACCTTTCCCACTCTCTTGATACCCCTCAGCACGTAAAGAATATTATTTGGGGGTCCAGCCATGGAGAAGAGTTTTGACACTAGGATAAGATAAGGAACACACCCATTATAAAGAAATCACATTAGGATTCTCTTTTTAAGCTGTTCCTTCAAACACTATTGCTTAGGAAATCTATTGGAGGCAGAAGCAGTCAAGGGTAGCCTAGGGTTAGGGTTAGGGTTAGGGTACGGCTTAGGGTACGGTTTCGGGGAGGGGATCGGGAACGGCGTAGGGTATGGGTTAGGGTTAGGGTTAGTTTCAGGTTTAGGGCTCGGTTTAGGGTACGGGTTAGGATTAGGGTACGTGTTAGGGTTAGGGTAGGGGTTAGGGTTATGGTACGCTTTAGGGTTAGGGTAGTTATTAAACCTATCCCACTCTCTAGATAACCCTTAGCACGTAAAGGAATATTATTTGGGGGTCCAGCCATGGAGAAGAGTTTAGACACTAGGATAAGATAAGGAACACACCCAGTATAAAGAAATCACATTAGGATTCTCTTTTTAAGCTGTTCCTTAAAACACTAGTGCTTAGGAAATCTAATGTAGGCAGAAGCAGTCATGGGTAGCCTAAGGTTAGGGTTAGGCTTAGGGTTAGGGTTAGGGTACGGCTTAGGGTACGGGTTCGGGGACGGGTTCGGGTACGGCGTAGGGTATGGGTTAGGGTTAGGGTTAGGGTTAGTGTTAGGGTTAGGGCTCGGTTTAGGGTATGGGTTAGGTTCAGGGTACGGGTTAGGGTTAGGGTAGGGGTTAGGGTTAGGGTACGCGTTAGGGTTAGGGTAGTTATTAAACCTATCCCACTCTCTAGATACCCCTTAGCACGTAAAGGAATATTATTTGGGGGTCCAGCCATGGAGAAGAGTTTAGACACTAGGATAAGGTAAGGAACACACCCATTATAAAGAAATCACATTAGGATTCTCTTTTTAAGCTGTTCCTTCAAACACTAGTGCTTACGAAATGTATTGGAGGCAGAAGCAGTCAAGGGTAGCCAAGGGTTATGGTTAGGCTTAGGGTTAGGGTTAGGGTACGGCTTAGGTTACGGGTTCGGGGAGGGGTTCGGGTACGGCGTAGGGTATGGATTAGGGTTAGGGTTAGGGTTCGTGTTAGGGTTAGGGCTCGGTTTAGGGTACGGGTTAGGATTAGAGTACGTGTTAGGGTTAGGGTAGGGGTTAGGGTTAGGGTACGCGTTAGGGTTAGGGTAGTTATTAAACCTATCCCACTCTCTAGATACCCCTTAGCACGTAAAGGAATATTATTTGGGGGTCCAGCCATGGAGAAGAGTTTAGACACTAGGATAAGATAAGGAACACACCCAGTATAAAGAAATCACATTAGGATTCTCTTTTTAAGCTGTTCCTTCAAACACTAGTGCTTAGGAAATCTATTGGAGGCAGAAGCAGTCAAGGGTAGCCTAGGGTTAGAGTTAGGCTTAGGGTTAGGGTTAGGGTACGGCTTAGGGTACGGGTTCGGGGAGGGGTTCGGGTACGGCGTAGGGTATGGATTAGGGTTAGGGTTAGAGTTCGTGTTAGGGTTAGGGCTCGGTTTAGGGTACGGGTAAGGATTAGGGTACGTGTTAGGGTTAGGGTAGGGGTTAGGGTTAGGGTACGCATTAGGGTTAGGGTAGTTATTAAACCTATCCCACTCTCTAGATACCCCTTAGCACGTAAAGGAATATTATTTGGTGTCCAGCCATGGAGAAGAGTTTAGACACTAGGATAAGATAAGGAACACACCCATTATAAAGAAATCACATTAGGATTCTCTTTTTAAGCTGTTCCTTAAAACACTAGTGCTTAGGAAATCTATTGGAGGCAGAAGCAGTCAAGGGTAGCCTAGGGTTACGGTTAGGCTTAGGGTTAGGGTTAGGGTACGGCTTTGGGTACGGGTTCGGAGAGGGGTTCGGGTACGGCGCAGGGTATGGGTTAGGGTTAGGGTTAGGGTTAGTGTTAGGGTTAGGGCTCGGTTTAGGGTACGGGTTAGGATTAGGGTACGTGTTAGGGTTAGGGTAGGGGTTAGGGTTAGGGTACGCGTTAGGGTTAGGGTAGTTATTAAACCTATCCCACTCTCTAGATACCCCTTAGCACGTAAAGGAATATTATTTGGGGGTCCAGCCATGGAGAAGCGTTTAGACACTAGGATAAGATAAGGAACACACCTATTATAAAGAAGTCACATTAGGATTCTCTTTTTAAGCTGTTCCTTAAAACACTAGTGCTTAGGAAATCTATTGGAGGCAGAAGCAGTCAAGGGTAGCCTAGGGTTAGGGTTAGGCTTAGGGTTAGGGTTAGGGTACGGCTTCGGGTATGGGTTCGGGGAGGGGTTCGGGTACGGCGTAGGGTATGGGTTAGGGTTAGGGTTCGTGTTAGGGTTAGGGTAGGGGTTAGGGTTAGGGTACGCGTTAGGGTTAGGGTAGTTATTAAACCTATCCCACTCTCTAGATACCACTTAGCACGTAAAGGAATATTATTTGGGGGTCCAGCCATGGAGAAGAGTTTAGACACTAGGATAAGATAAGGAACACACCCATTATAAGGAAATCACATTAGGATTCTCTTTTTAAGCTGTTCCTTAAAACACTAGTGCTTAGGAAATCTACTGGAGGCAGAAGCAGTCAAGGGTAGCCTAGGGTTAGGGTTCGGGTTAGGGTACGGCTTAGGTTACGGTTTCGGGGAGGGGATCGGGTACGGCGTAGGGTATGGGTTAGGGTTAGGGTTAGTTTTAGGGTTAGGGCTCGGTTTAGGGTACGGGTTAGGATTACGGTACGTGTTAGGGTTAGGGTAGGGGTTAGGGTTAGGGTACGCGTTAGGGTTAGGGTAGTTATTAAACCTATCCCACTCTCTAGATACCCCTTAGCACGTAAAGGAATATTATTTGGGGGTCCAGCCATGGAGAAGAGTTTAGACACTAGGATAAGATAAGGAACACACCCATTATAAAGAAATCACATTAGGATTCGCTTTTAAAGCTGTTCCTTCAAACACTAGTGCTTAGGAAATCTATTGGAGGCAGAAGCAGTCAAGGGTAGCCTAGGGTTAGGGTTAGGCTTAGGGTTAGGGTTAGGGTACGGCTTAGGGTACGGGTTCGGGGAGGGGTTCGAGTACGGCGTAGGGTATGGGTTAGGGTTAGGGTTAGGGTTCGTGTTAGTGTTAGGGCTCGGTTTAGGGTACGTGTTAGGATTAGGGTACGTGTTAGGGTTAGGGTAGGGGTTAGGGTTAGGGTACGCGTTAGGGTTAGGGTAGTTATTAAAACTGTCCCACTCTCTAGATACCACTTAGCACGTAAAGGAATATTATTTGGGGGTCCAGCCATAGAGAAGAGTTTAGACACTAGGATAAGATAAGGAACACACCCATTTTAAGGAAATCACATTAGGATTCTCTTTTTAAGCTGTTCCTTAAAACACTAGTGCTTAGGAAATCTATTGGAGGCAGAAGCAGTCAAGGGTAGCCTAGGGTTAGGGTTAGGCTTAGGGTTAGGGTTAGGGTACGGCTTAGGGTACGGGTTCGGGGAGGGGTTCGGGTACGGCGTAGGGTATGGGTTAGGGTTAGGGTTAGGGTTCGTGTTAGGGTTAGGGCTCGGTTTAGGGTACGGGTTAGGATTAGGGTACGTGTTAGGGTTAGGGTAGGGGTTAGGGTTAGGGTACGCTTTAGGGTTAGGGTAGTTATTAAACCTATCCCACTCTCTAGATACCCCTTAGCACGTAAAGGAATATTACTTGGGGGTCCAGCCATGGAGAAGAGTTTAGACACTAGGATAAGATAAGGAACACACCCATTATAAAGAAATCACATTAGGATTCTCTTTTTAAGCTGTTCCTTAAAACACTAGTGCTTAGGAAATCTATTGGAGGCAGAAGCAGTCAAGGGTAGCCAAGGGTTAGGGTTAGGCTTAGGGTTAGGGTTAGGGTACGGCTTAGGTTACGGGTTCGGGGAGGGGTTCGGGTACGGCGTAGGGTATGGGTTAGGGTTAGGGTTAGGGTTAGTGTTAGGGTTAGGGCTCGGTTTAGGGTACGTGTTAGGATTAGGGTACGTGTTAGGGTTAGGGTAGGGGTTAGGGTTAGGGTACGCGTTAGGGTTAGGGTAGTTATTAAAACTGTCCCACTCTCTAGATACCACTTAGCACGTAAAGGAATATTATTTGGGGGTCCAGCCATAGAGAAGAGTTTAGACACTAGGATAAGATAAGGAACCCACCCATTTTAAGGAAATCACATTAGGATTCTCTTTTTAAGCTGTTCCTTAAAACACTACTGCTTAGGAAATCTATTGGAGGCAGAAGCAGTCAAGGGTAGCCTAGGGTTAGGGTTAGGCTTAGGGTTAGGGTTAGGGTACGGCTTAGGGTACGGGTTCGGGGAGGGGTTCGGGTACGGCGTAGGGTATGGGTTAGGGTTAGGGTTAGGGTTCGTGTTAGGGTTAGGGCTCGGTTTAGGGTACGGGTTAGGATTAGGGTACGTGTTAGGGTTAGGGTAGGGGTTAGGGTTAGGGTACGCTTTAGGGTTAGGGTAGTTATTAAACCTATCCCACTCTCTAGATACCCCTTAGCACGTAAAGGAATATTACTTGGGGGTCCAGCCATGGAGAAGAGTTTAGACACTAGGATAAGATAAGGAACACACCCATTATAAAGAAATCACATTAGGATTCTCTTTTTAAGCTGTTCCTTAAAACACTAGTGCTTAGGAAATCTATTGGAGGCAGATGCACCCAAGGGTACCCTAGGGTTAGGGTTAGGCTTAGGGTTAGGGTTAGGGTACAGCTTAGGTTACGGGTTCGGGGAGGGGTCCGGGTACGGCGTAGGGTATGGGTTAGGGTTAGGGTTAGGGTTAGGGTTAGTGTTAGGGTTAGGGCTCGGTTTAGGGTACGGGTTAGGATTAGGGTACGTGTTAGGGTTAGGGGTTAGGGTTAGGGTACGCGTTAGGGTTAGGGTAGTTATTAAACCTATCCCACTCTCTAGATACCCCTTAGCACGTAAAGAAATATTATTTGGGGGTCCAGACATGGAGAAGAGTTTAGACACGAGGATAAGATAAGGAACACACCCATTATAAAGAAATCACATTAGGATTCTCTTTTTAAGCTGTTCCTTAAAACACTAGTACTTAGGAAATCTATTGGAGGCAGAAGCAGTCAAGGGTAGCCTAGGGTTAGGGTTAGGCTTAGGGTTAGGGTTAGGGTACGGCTTAGGGTATGGGTTCGGGGAGGGGTTCGGGTACGGCGTATTGTATGGGTTAGGGTTAGGGTTCGTGTTAGGGTTAAGGCTCGGTTTAGGGTACGGGTTAGGATTAGGGTACGTGTTAGGGTTAGGGTAGGGGTTAGGGTTAGGGTACGCTTTAGGGTTAGGGTAGTTATTAAACCTATCCCACTCTCTAGATACCCCTTAGCACGTAAAGGAATATTATTTGGGGGTCCAGCCATGGAGAAGAGTTTAGACACTAGGATAAGATAAGGAACACACCCATTATAAAGAAATCACATTAGGATTCTCTTTTTAAGCTGTTCCTTAAAACACTAGTGCTTAGGAAATCTATTGGAGGCAGAAGCAGTCAAGGGTAGCCTAGGGTTAGGGATAGGCTTAGGGTTAGGGTTAGGGTATGGCTTTGGGTACGGGTTCGGGGAGGGGTTCGGGTACGGCGTAGGGTATGGGTTAGGGTTAGGGTTAGGGTAAGTGTTAGGGTTAGGGCTCGGTTTAGGGTACGGGTTAGGATTAGGGTACGTGTTAGGGTTAGGGTAGGGGTTAGGGTTAGGGTACGCGTTAGGGTTAGGGTAGTTATTAAACCTATCCCACTCTCTAGATACCCCTTAGCACGTAAAGGAATATTATTTGGAGTTCCAGCCATGGAGAAGAGTTTAGACACTAGGATAAGATAAGGAACACACACATTATAAAGAAGTCACATTAGGATTCTCTTTTTAAGCTGTTCCTTAAAACACTAGTGCTTAGGAAATCTATTGGAGGCAGAAGCAGCCAAGGGTAGCCTAGGGTTAGGGTTAGGTTTAGGGTTAGGGTTAGGGTACGGCTTAGGTTACGGGTTCGGGGAGGGGTTCGGGTACGGCGTAGGGTAGGGGTTAGGGTTAGGGTTAGGGTTAGGGTTAGTGTTAGGGTTAGGCCTCGGTTTAGGGTACGGGTTAGGATTAGGGTACGTTTTAGGGTTAGGGTAGGGGTTAGGGTTAGGGTACGCGTTAGGGTTAGGGTAGTTATTAAACCTATCCCACTCTCTAGGTACCCCTTAGCACGTAAAGGAATATTATTTGGGGGTCCAGCCATGGAGAAGAGTTTAGACACTAGGATAAGATAAGGAACACACCCATTATAAAGAAATCACATTAGGATTCTCTTTTTAAGCTGTTCCTTAAAACACTAGTGCTTAGGAAATCTATTGGAGGCAGAAGCAGTCAAGGGTAGCCTAGGGTTAGGGTTAGGCTTAGGGTTAGGGTTAGGGTACGGCTTAGGTTACGGGTTCGGGGAGGGGTTCGGGTATGGCGTAGGGTATGGGTTAGGGTTAGGGTTAGGGTTAGTGTTAGGGTTAGGGCTCGGTTTAGGGTACGTGTTAGGATTAGGGTACGTGTTAGGGTTAGGGTAGGGGTTAGGGTTAGGGTACGCGTTAGGGTTAGGGTAGTTATTAAAACTGTCCCACTCTCTAGATACCACTTAGCACGTAAAGGAATATTATTTGGGGGTCCAGCCATAGAGAAGAGTTTAGACACTAGGATAAGATAAGGAACACACCCATTTTAAGGAAATCACATTAGGATTCTCTTTTTAAGCTGTTCCTTAAAACACTACTGCTTAGGAAATCTATTGGAGGCAGAAGCAGTCAAGGGTAGCCTAGGGTTAGGGTTAGGCTTAGGGTTAGGGTTAGGGTACGGCTTAGGGTACGGGTTCGGGGAGGGGTTCGGGTACGGCGTAGGGTATGGGTTAGGGTTAGGGTTAGGGTTCGTGTTAGGGTTAGGGCTCGGTTTAGGGTACGGGTTAGGATTAGGGTACGTGTTAGGGTTAGGGTAGGGGTTAGGGTTAGGGTACGCTTTAGGGTTAGGGTAGTTATTAAACCTATCCCACTCTCTAGATACCCCTTAGCACGTAAAGGAATATTACTTGGGGGTCCAGCCATGGAGAAGAGTTTAGACACTAGGATAAGATAAGGAACACACCCATTATAAAGAAATCACATTAGGATTCTCTTTTTAAGCTGTTCCTTAAAACACTAGTGCTTAGGAAATCTATTGGAGGCAGATGCACCCAAGGGTACCCTAGGGTTAGGGTTAGGCTTAGGGTTAGGGTTAGGGTACAGCTTAGGTTACGGGTTCGGGGAGGGGTCCGGGTACGGCGTAGGGTATGGGTTAGGGTTAGGGTTAGGGTTAGGGTTAGTGTTAGGGTTAGGGCTCGGTTTAGGGTACGGGTTAGGATTAGGGTACGTGTTAGGGTTAGGGGTTAGGGTTAGGGTACGCGTTAGGGTTAGGGTAGTTATTAAACCTATCCCACTCTCTAGATACCCCTTAGCACGTAAAGAAATATTATTTGGGGGTCCAGACATGGAGAAGAGTTTAGACACGAGGATAAGATAAGGAACACACCCATTATAAAGAAATCACATTAGGATTCTCTTTTTAAGCTGTTCCTTAAAACACTAGTACTTAGGAAATCTATTGGAGGCAGAAGCAGTCAAGGGTAGCCTAGGGTTAGGGTTAGGCTTAGGGTTAGGGTTAGGGTACGGCTTAGGGTATGGGTTCGGGGAGGGGTTCGGGTACGGCGTATTGTATGGGTTAGGGTTAGGGTTCGTGTTAGGGTTAAGGCTCGGTTTAGGGTACGGGTTAGGATTAGGGTACGTGTTAGGGTTAGGGTAGGGGTTAGGGTTAGGGTACGCTTTAGGGTTAGGGTAGTTATTAAACCTATCCCACTCTCTAGATACCCCTTAGCACGTAAAGGAATATTATTTGGGGGTCCAGCCATGGAGAAGAGTTTAGACACTAGGATAAGATAAGGAACACACCCATTATAAAGAAATCACATTAGGATTCTCTTTTTAAGCTGTTCCTTAAAACACTAGTGCTTAGGAAATCTATTGGAGGCAGAAGCAGTCAAGGGTAGCCTAGGGTTAGGGATAGGCTTAGGGTTAGGGTTAGGGTATGGCTTTGGGTACGGGTTCGGGGAGGGGTTCGGGTACGGCGTAGGGTATGGGTTAGGGTTAGGGTTAGGGTAAGTGTTAGGGTTAGGGCTCGGTTTAGGGTACGGGTTAGGATTAGGGTACGTGTTAGGGTTAGGGTAGGGGTTAGGGTTAGGGTACGCGTTAGGGTTAGGGTAGTTATTAAACCTATCCCACTCTCTAGATACCCCTTAGCACGTAAAGGAATATTATTTGGAGTTCCAGCCATGGAGAAGAGTTTAGACACTAGGATAAGATAAGGAACACACACATTATAAAGAAATCACATTAGGATTCTCTTTTTAAGCTGTTCCTTAAAACACTAGTGCTTAGGAAATCTATTGGAGGCACAAGCAGTCAAGGGTAGCCTAGGGTTAGGGTTAGGCTTAGGGTTAGGGTTAGGGTACGGCTTAGGGTACGGGTTCGGGGAGGGGTTCGGGTATGGCGTAGGGTATGGGTTAGGGTTAGGGTTAGGGTTCGTGTTAGTGTTAGGGCTCGGTTTAGGGTACGGGTTAGGATTAGGGTACGTGTTAGGGTTAGGGTAGGGGTTAGGGTTAGGGTACGCGTTAGGGTTAGGGTAGTTATTAAACCTATCCCACTCTCTAGGTACCCCTTAGCACGTAAAGGAATATTATTTGGGGGTCCAGCCATGGAGAAGAGTTTAGACACTAGGATAAGATAAGGAACACACCCATTATAAAGAAATCACATTAGGATTCTCTTTTTAAGCTGTTCCTTAAAACACTAGTGCTTAGGAAATCTATTGGAGGCAGAAGCAGTCAAGGGTAGCCTAGGGTTAGGGTTAGGCTTAGGGTTAGGGTTAGGGTACGGCTTAGGTTACGGGTTCGGGGAGGGGTTCGGGTATGGCGTAGGGTATGGGTTAGGGTTAGGGTTAGGGTTAGTGTTAGCGTTAGGGCTCGGTTTAGGATACGTGTTAGGATTAGGGTACGTGTTAGGGTTAGGGTAGGGGTTAGGGTTAGGGTACGCGTTAGGGTTAGGGTAGTTATTAAAACTGTCCCACTCTCTAGATACCACTTAGCACGTAAAGGAATATTATTTGGGGGTCCAGCCATGGAGAAGAGTTTAGACACTAGGATAAGATAAGGAACACACCCATTATAAGGAAATCACATTACGATTCTCTTTTTAAGCTGTTCCTTAAAACACTACTGCTTAGGAAATCTATTGGAGGCAGAAGCAGTCAAGGGTAGCCTAGGGTTAAGGTTAGGCTTAGGGTTAGGGTTAGGGTACGGCTTAGGTTACGGGTTCGGGGAGGGGTTCGGGTACGGCGCAGGGTATGGGTTAGGGTTAGGGTTAGGGTTAGTGTTAGGGTTAGGGCTCGGTTTAGGGTACGGGTTAGGATTAGGGTACGTGTTAGGGTTAGGGTAGGGGTTAGGGTTAGGGTACGCGTTAGGGTTAGGGTAGTTATTAAACCTATCCCACTCTCTAGATACCCCTTAGCACGTAAAGGAATATTATTTGGGGGTCCAGCCATGGAGAAGGGTTTAGAAACTAGGATAAAATAAGGAACACACCCATTATAAAGAAATCACATTAGGATTCTCTTTTTAAGCTGTTCCTTAAAACACTAGTGCTTAGGAAATCTATTGGAGGCAGATGCACCCAAGGGTACCCTAGGGTTAGGGTTAGGCTTAGGGTTAGGGTTAGGGTACAGCTTAGGATACGGGTTCGGGGAGGGGTTCGGGTACGGCGTAGGGTATGGGTTAGGGTTAGGGTTAGGGTTAGGGTTAGGGTTAGTGTTAGGGTTAGGGCTCGGTTTAGGGTATGGGTTAGGATTAGGGTACGTGTTAGGGTTAGGGTAGAGGTTAGGGTTAGGGTACGCGTTAGGGTTAGGGTAGTTATTAAACCTATGCCACTCTCTAGGTACCCCTTAGCACGTAAAGGAATATTATTTGGGGGTCCAGCCATGGAGAAGGGTTTAGACACTAGGATAAGATAAGGAACACACCCATTATAAAGAAATCACGTTAGGATTCTCTTTTTAAGCTGTTCCTTAAAACACTAGTGCTTAGGAAATCTATTGGAGGCAGAAGCAGTCAAGGGTAGCCTAGGGTTAGGGTTAGGCTTAGGGTTAGGGTTAGGGTATGGCTTTGGGTACGGTTTCGGGGAGGGGTTCGGGTACGGCGTAGGGTATGGGTTAGGGTTAGGGTTAGGGTTCGTGTTAGGGTTAGGGCTCGGTTTAGGGTACGGGTTAGGATTAGGGTACGTGTTAGGGTTAGGGTAGGGGTTAGGGTTAGGGTACGCGTTAGGGTTAGGGTAGTTATTAAACCTATCCCACTCTCTAGATACCCCTTAGCACGTAAAGGAATATTATTTGGGGGTCCAGCCATGGAGAAGAGTTTAGACACTAGGATAAGATAAGGAACACACCCATTATAAAGAAATCACATTAGGATTCTCTTTTTAAGCTGTTCCTTCAAACACTAGTACTTCGGAAATCTATTGGAGGCAGAAGCAGTCTATGGTAGCCAAGGGTTAGGGTTAGGCTTAGGGTTAGGGTTAGGGTACGGCTTAGGTTACGGGTTCGGGGAGGGGTTTGGGTACGGCATAGGGTATGGGTTAGGGTTAGGGTTAGGGTTCGTGTTAGGGTTAGGGCTCGATTTAGGGTACGGGTTAGGATTAGGGTACGTGTTAAGGTTAGTGTAGGGGGTAGGGTTAGGGTACGCGTTAGCGTTAGGCTAGTTATTAAACCTTTCCCACTCTCTTGATACCCCTCAGCACGTAAAGAATATTATTTGGGGGTCCAGCCATGGAGAAGAGTTTAGACACTAGGATAAGGTAAGGAACACACCCATTATAAAGAAATCACATTAGGATTCTCTTTTAAAGCTGTTCCTTCAAACACTATTGCTTAGGAAATCTATTGGAGGCAGAAGCAGTCAAGGGTAGCCTAGGGTTAGGGTTAGGCTTAGGGTTAGGGTTAGGGTACGACTTAGGGTACGGGTTCGGGGAGGGGTTCGGGTACGGCGTAGGGTATGGGTTAGGGTTAGGGTTAGGGTTCGTGTTAGTGTTAGGGCTCGGTTTAGGGTACGGGTTAGGATTAGGGTACGTGTTAGGGTTAGGGTAGGGGTTAGGGTTAGGGTACGCTTTAGGGTTAGGGTAGTTATTAAACCTATCCCACTCTCTAGATACCCCTTAGCACGTAAAGGAATATTATTTGGGGGTCCAGCCATGGAGAAGAGTTTAGACACTAAGATAAGACAAGGAACACACCCAGTATAAAGAAATCACATTAGGATTCTCTTTTTAAGCTGTTCCTTAAAACACTAGTGCTTAGGAAATCTAATGTAGGCAGAAGCAGTCATGGGTAGCCTAAGGTTAGGGTTAGGCTTAGGGTTAGGATTAGGGTACGGCTTAGGGTACGGGTTCGGGGACGGGTTCGGGTACGGCGTAGGGTATGCGTTAGGGTTAGGGTTAGGGTTAGTGTTAGGGTTAGGGCTCGGTTTAGGGTATGGGTTAGGTTTAGGGTACGTGTTAGGGTTAGGGTAGGGGTTAGGGTTAGGGTACGCGTTAGGGTTAGGGTAGTTATTAAACCTATCCCACTCTCTAGATACCCCTTAGCACGTAAAGGAATATTAATTGGGGGTCCAGCCATGGAGAAGAGTTTAGACACTAGGATAAGATAAGGAACACACCCATTATAAAGAAATCACATTAGGATTCTCTTTTTAAGCTGTTCCTTCAAACACTAGTACTTAGGAAATCTATTGGAGGCAGAAGCAGTCAAGGGTAGCCAAGGGTAAGGGTTAGGCTTAGGGTTAGGGTTAGGGTACGGCTTAGGTTACGGGTTTGGGGAGGGGTTCAGGTACGGCGTAGGGTATGGGTTAGGGTTAGGGTTAGGGTTCGTGTTAGTGTTAGGGCTCGGTTTAGGGTACGGGTTAGGATTAGGGTACGTGTTAGGGTTAGGGTAGGGGTTAGGGTTAGGGTACGCGTTAGGGTTAGGGTAGTTATTAAACCTATCCCACTCTCTAGATACCCCTTAGCACGTAAAGGAATATTATTTGGGGGTCCAGCCATGGAGAAGAGTTTAGACACTAGGATAAGATAAGGAACACACCCATTATAAAGAAATCACATTAGGATTCTCTTTTTAAGCTGTTCCTTCAAACACTAGTGCTTAGGAAATCTATTGGAGGCAGAAGCAGTCAAGGGTAGCCTAGGGTTAGGGTTAGGCTTAGGGTTAGGGTTAGGGTACGGCTTAGGGTACGGGTTCGGGGAGGGGTTCGGGTACAGCGTAGGGTATGGATTAGGGTTAGGGTTAGGGTTCGTGTTAGGGTTAGGGCTCGGTTTAGGGTACGGGTTAGGATTAGGGTACGTGTTAGGGTTAGGGTAGGGGTTAGGGTTAGGGTACGCGTTAGGGTTAGGGTAGTTATTAAACCTATCCCACTCTCTAGATACCCCTTAGCACGTAAAGGAATATTATTTGGGGGTCCAGCCATGGAGAAGAGTTTAGACACTAGGATAAGATAAGGAACACACCCAGTATAAAGAAATCACATTAGGATCCTCTTTTTAAGCTGTTCCTTAAAACACTAGTGCTTAGGAAATCTATTGGAGGCAGAAGCAGTCAAGGGTAGCCTAGGGTTAGGGTTAGGCTTAGGGTTAGGGTTAGGGTACGGCTTTGTGTATGGGTTCGGGGAGAGGTTCGGGTACGGCGTAGGGTATGGGTTAGGGTTAGGGTAAGTGTTAGGGTTAGGGCTCGGTTTAGGGTACGGGTTAGGATTAGGGTACGTGTTAGGGTTAGGGTAGGGGTTAGGGTTAGGGTACGCGTTAGGGTTAGGGTAGTTATTAAACGTATCCCACTCTCTAGATACCCCTTAGCACGTAAAGGAATATTATTTGGAGTTCCAGCCATGGAGAAGAGATTAGACACTAGGATAAGATAAGGAACACACCCATTATAAAGAAATCACATTAGGATTCTCTTTTTAAGCTGTTCCTTAAAACACTAGTGCTTAGGAAATCTATTGGAGGCAGAAGCAGTCAAGGGTAGCCTAGGGTTAGGGTTAGGCTTAGGGTTAGGGTTAGGGTACGGCTTAGGGTAGGGGTTCGGGGAGGGGTTCGGGTACGGCGTAGGGTATGGGTTAGGGTTAGGGTTAGGGTTAGTGTTAGGGTTAGGGATCGGTTTAGGGTACGGGTTAGGATTAGGGTACGTGTTAGGGTTAGTGTAGGGGGTAGGGTTAGGGTACGCGTGAGCGTTAGGCTAGTTATTAAACCTTTCCCACTCTCTTGATACCCCTCAGCAAGTAAAGAATATTATTTGGGGGTCCAGCCATGGAGAAGAGTTTAGACACTAGGATAAGATAAGGAACACACCCATTATAAAGAAATCACATTAGGATTCTCTTTTTAAGCTGTTCCTTAAAAAACTAGTGCTTAGGAAATCTATTGGAGGCAGAAGCAGTCAAGGGTAGCCTAGGGTTAGGGTTAGGGTTAGGGTACGGCTTAGGGTACGGTTCCGGGGAGGGGATCGGGTACGGCGTAGGGTATGGGTTAGGGTTAGTGTTCGTGTTAGGGTTAGGGCTCGGTTTAGGGTACGGGTTAGGATTAGGGTACGTGTTAGGGTTAGGGTAGGGGTTAGGGTTAGGGTACGCGTTAGGGTTAGGGTAGTTATTTTTTTTTTTTTTTTTTATAAAGTCTCTTTATTCTTTTTTTTTTTTTTAATTAATTAATTAATTAATTTATGGTTGTGTTGGGTCTTCGTTTCTGTGCGAGGGCTTCCTCTAGTTGTGGCAAGTGGGGTCCACTCTTCATCGCGGTGCGCGGGCCTCTCACTATCGCGGCCTCTCCTGTTGGGGAGCACAGGCTCCAGACACGCAGGCTCAGCAATTGTGGCTCACGGGCCTAGTCGCTCCACGGCATGTGGGATCTTCCCAGACCAGGGCTCGAACCCGTGTCCCCTGCATTGGCAGGCAGATTCTCAACCACTGCGCCACCAGGGAAGCCCTAGGGTAGTTATTAAACCTATCCCACTCTCTAGATACCACTTAGCACGTAAAGGAATATTATTTGGGGGTCCAGCCATGGAGAAGAGTTTAGACACTAGGATAAGATAAGGAACACACCCATTATAAGGAAATCACATTAGGATTCTCTTTTTAAGCTGTTCCTTAAAACACTAGTGCTTAGGAAATCTACTGGAGGCAGAAGCAGTCAAGGGTAGCCTAGGGTTAGGGTTAGGTTTAGGGTACGGCTTAGGGTACGGTTTCGGGGAGGGGATCGGGTACGGCGTAGGGTATGGGATAGGGTTAGGGTTAGTTTTAGGGTTAGGGCTCGATTTAGGGTACGGGTTAGGATTAGGGTACGTGTTAGGGTTAGGGTAGGGGTTAGGGTTAGGGTACGCGTTAGGGTTAGGGTAGTTATTAAACCTATCCCACTCTCTAGATACCCCTTAGCACGTAAAGGAATATTATTTGGGGGTCCAGCCATGGAGAAGAGTTTAGACACTAGGATAAGATAAGGAACACACCCATTATAAAGAAATCACATTAGGATTCTCTTTTTAAGCTGTTCCTTAAAACACTAGTGCTTAGGAAATCTATTGGAGGCAGAAGCAGTCAAGGGTAGCCTAGGGTTAGGGTTAGGCTTAGGGTTAGGGTTAGGGTACGGCTTCGGGTATGGGTTCGGGGAGGGGTTCGGGTACGGCGTAGGGTAAGGGTTAGTGTTAGGGTTAGGGTTCGTGTTAGGGTTAGGGCTCGGTTTAGGGTACGGGTTAGGATTAGGGTACGTGTTAGGGTTAGGGTAGGGGTTAGGGTTAGGGTACGCTTTAGGATTAGGGTAGTTATTAAACCTATGCCACTCTCTAGATACCCCTTAGCACGTAAAGGAATATTATTTGGGGGTCCAGCCATGGAGAAGAGTTTAGACACTAGGATAAGATAAGGAACACACCCATTATAAAGAAATCACATTAGGATTCTCTTTTTAAGCTGTTCCTTAAAACACTAGTGCTTAGGAAATCTATTGGAGGCAGAAGCAGTCAAGGGTAGCCTAGGGTTAGGGTTAGGCTTAGGGTTAGGGTTAGGGTACGGCTTTGGGTACGGGTTCGGGGAGAGGTTCGGGTACGGCGTAGGGTATGGGTTAGGGTTAGGGTTAGGGTAAGTGTTAGGGTTAGGGCTCGGTTTAGGGTACGGGTTAGGATTAGGGTACGTGTTAGGGTTAGGGTAGGGGTTAGGGTTAGGGTACGCGTTAGGGTTAGGGTAGTTATTAAACCTATCCCACTCTCTAGATACCCCTTAGCACGTAAAGGAATATTATTTAGAGTTCCAGCCATGGAGAAGAGTTTAGACACTAGGATAAGATAAGGAACACACCCATTATAAAGAAATCACATTAGGATTCTCTTTTTAAGCTGTTCCTTAAAACACTAGTGCTTAGGAAATCTATTGGAGGCAGAAGCAGTCAAGGGTAGCCTAGGGTTAGGGTTAGGCTTAGGGTTAGGGTTAGGGTACGGCTTTGGGTACGGGTTCGGGGAGGGGTTCGGGTACGGCGTAGGGTATGGGTTAGGGTTAGGGTTAGGGTTAGTGTTAGGGTTAGGGCTCGGTTTAGGGTACGGGTTAGGATTAGGGTACGTGTTAGGGTTAGTGTAGGGGTTAGGGTTAGGGTACGCGTTAGCGTTAGGCTAGTTATTAAACCTTTCCCAGTCTCTGGATACCCCTCAGCACGTATAGAATATTATTTGGGGGTCCAGCCATGGAGAAGAGTTTAGACACTAGGATAAGATAAGGAACACACCCATTATAAAGAAATCACATTAGGATTCTCTTTTCAAGCTGTTACTTAAAAAACTAGTGCTTAGGAAATCTATTGGAGGCAGAAGCAGTCAAGGGTAGCCTAGGGTTAGGGTTAGGGTTAGGGTACGGCTTAGGGTACGGTTTTGGGGAGGGGATCGGGTACGGCGTAGGGTATGGGTTAGGGTTAGGGTTAGTTTTAGGGTTAGGGCTCGGTTTAGGGTACGGGTTAGGATTACGGTACGTGTTAGGGTTAGGGTAGGGGTTAGGGTTACGGTACGCGTTAGGGTTAGGGTAGTTATTAAACCTATCCCACTCTCTAGATACCCCTTAGCACGTAAAGGAATATTATTTGGGGGTCCAGCCATGGAGAAGAGTTTAGACACTAGGATAAGATAAGGAACACACCCATTATAAAGAAATCACATAAGGATTCATTTTTAAGCTGTTCCTTCAAACACTAGTACTTAGGAAATCTATTGGAGGCAGAAGCAGTCAAGGGTAGCCAAGGGTTAGGGTTAGGCTTAGGGTTAGGCTTAGGGTACGGCTTAGGGTACGGGTTCGGGGAGGGGTTCGGGTACGGCGTAGGGTATGGGTTAGGGTTAGGGTTAGGGTTCGTGTTAGGGTTAGGGCTCGGTTTAGGGTACGGGTTAGGATTAGGGTACGTGTTAGGGTTAGTGTAGGGGGTAGGGTTAGGGTACGCGTTAGCGTTAGGCTAGTTATTAAACCTTTCCCACTCTCTTGATACCCCTCAGCACGTAAAGAATATTATTTGGGGGTCCAGCCATGGAGAAGAGTTTTGACACTAGGATAAGATAAGGAACACACCCATTATAAAGAAATCACATTAGGATTCTCTTTTTAAGCTGTTCCTTAAAAAACTAGTGCTTAGGAAATCTATTGGAGGCAGAAGCAGTCAAGGGTAGCCTAGGGTTAGGGTTAGGGTTAGGGTACGGCTTAGGGTACGGTTTCGGGGAGGGGATCGGGAACGGCGTAGGGTATGGGTTAGGGTTAGGGTTAGTTTCAGGTTTAGGGCTCGGTTTAGGGTACGGGTTAGGATTACGGTACGTGTTAGGGTTAGGGTAGGGGTTAGGGTTACGGTACGCGTTAGGGTTAGGGTAGTTATTAAACCTATCCCACTCTCTAGATACCCCTTAGCACGTAAAGGAATATTATTTGGGGGTCCAGCCATGGAGAAGAGTTTAGACACTAGGATAAGATAAGGAACACACCCATTATAAAGAAATCACATTAGGATTCGCTTTTAAAGCTGTTCCTTCAAACACTAGTGCTTAGGAAATCTATTGGAGGCAGAAGCAGTCAAGGGTAGCCTAGGGTTAGGGTTAGGCTTAGGGTTAGGGTTAGGGTACGGCTTAGGGTACGGGTTCGGGGAGGGGTTCGAGTACGGCGTTGGGTATGGGTTAGGGTTAGGGTTAGGGTTCGTGTTAGTGTTAGGGCTCGGTTTAGGGTACGTGTTAGGATTAGGGTACGTGTTAGGGTTAGGGTAGGGGTTAGGGTTATGGTACGCTTTAGGGTTAGGGTAGTTATTAAACCTATCCCACTCTCTAGATACCCCTTAGCACGTAAAGGAATATTATTTGGGGGTCCAGCCATGGAGAAGAGTTTAGACACTAGGATAAGATAAGGAACACACCCAGTATAAAGAAATCACATTAGGATTCTCTTTTTAAGCTGTTCCTTAAAACACTAGTGCTTAGGAAATCTAATGTAGGCAGAAGCAGTCATGGGTAGCCTAAGGTTAGGGTTAGGCTTAGGGTTAGGGTTAGGGTACGGCTTAGGGTACGGGTTCGGGGACGGGTTCGGGTACGGCGTAGGGTATGGGTTAGGGTTAGGGTTAGGGTTAGTGTTAGGGTTAGGGCTCGGTTTAGGGTATGGGTTAGGTTCAGGGTACGGGTTAGGGTTAGGGTAGGGGTTAGGGTTAGGGTACGCGTTAGGGTTAGGGTAGTTATTAAACCTATCCCACTCTCTAGATACCCCTTAGCACGTAAAGGAATATTATTTGGGGGTCCAGCCATGGAGAAGAGTTTAGACACTAGGATAAGGTAAGGAACACACCCATTATAAAGAAATCACATTAGGATTCTCTTTTTAAGCTGTTCCTTCAAACACTAGTGCTTACGAAATGTATTGGAGGCAGAAGCAGTCAAGGGTAGCCAAGGGTTATGGTTAGGCTTAGGGTTAGGGTTAGGGTACGGCTTAGGTTACGGGTTCGGGGAGGGGTTCGGGAACGGCGTAGGGTATGGATTAGGGTTAGGGTTAGGGTTCGTGTTAGGGTTAGGGCTCGGTTTAGGGTACGGGTTAGGATTAGAGTACGTGTTAGGGTTAGGGTAGGGGTTAGGGTTAGGGTACGCGTTAGGGTTAGGGTAGTTATTAAACCTATCCCACTCTCTAGATACCCCTTAGCACGTAAAGGAATATTATTTGGGGGTCCAGCCATGGAGAAGAGTTTAGACACTAGGATAAGATAAGGAACACACCCAGTATAAAGAAATCACATTAGGATTCTCTTTTTAAGCTGTTCCTTCAAACACTAGTGCTTAGGAAATCTATTGGAGGCAGAAGCAGTCAAGGGTAGCCTAGGGTTAGAGTTAGGCTTAGGGTTAGGGTTAGGGTACGGCTTAGGGTACGGGTTCGGGGAGGGGTTCGGGTACGGCGTAGGGTATGGATTAGGGTTAGGGTTAGAGTTCGTGTTAGGGTTAGGGCTCGGTTTAGGGTACGGGTAAGGATTAGGGTACGTGTTAGGGTTAGGGTAGGGGTTAGGGTTAGGGTACGCATTAGGGTTAGGGTAGTTATTAAACCTATCCCACTCTCTAGATACCCCTTAGCACGTAAAGGAATATTATTTGGTGTCCAGCCATGGAGAAGAGTTTAGACACTAGGATAAGATAAGGAACACACCCATTATAAAGAAATCACATTAGGATTCTCTTTTTAAGCTGTTCCTTAAAACACTAGTGCTTAGGAAATCTATTGGAGGCAGAAGCAGTCAAGGGTAGCCTAGGGTTAGGGTTAGGCTTAGGGTTAGGGTTAGGGTACGGCTTTGGGTACGGGTTCGGGGAGGGGTTCGGGTACGGCGTAGGGTATGGATTAGGGTTAGGGTTAGAGTTCGTGTTAGGGTTAGGGCTCGGTTTAGGGTACGGGTAAGGATTAGGGTACGTGTTAGGGTTAGGGTAGGGGTTAGGGTTAGGGTACGCATTAGGGTTAGGGTAGTTATTAAACCTATCCCACTCTCTAGATACCCCTTAGCACGTAAAGGAATATTATTTGGTGTCCAGCCATGGAGAAGAGTTTAGACACTAGGATAAGATAAGGAACACACCCATTATAAAGAAATCACATTAGGATTCTCTTTTTAAGCTGTTCCTTAAAACACTAGTGCTTAGGAAATCTATTGGAGGCAGAAGCAGTCAAGGGTAGCCTAGGGTTAGGGTTAGGCTTAGGGTTAGGGTTAGGGTACGGCTTTGGGTACGGGTTCGGAGAGGGGTTCGGGTACGGCGCAGGGTATGGGTTAGGGTTAGGGTTAGGGTTAGTGTTAGGGTTAGGGCTCGGTTTAGGGTACGGGTTAGGATTAGGGTACGTGTTAGGGTTAGGGTAGGGGTTAGGGTTAGGGTACGCGTTAGGGTTAGGGTAGTTATTAAACCTATCCCACTCTCTAGATACCCCTTAGCACGTAAAGGAATATTATTTGGGGGTCCAGCCATGGAGAAGCGTTTAGACACTAGGATAAGATAAGGAACACACCCATTATAAAGAAATCACATTAGGATTCTCTTTTTAAGCTGTTCCTTAAAACACTAGTGCTTAGGAAATCTATTGGAGGCAGAAGCAGTCAAGGGTAGCCTAGGGTTAGGGTTAGGCTTAGGGTTAGGGTTAGGGTACGGCTTCGGGTATGGGTTCGGGGAGGGGTTCGGGTACAGCGTAGGGTATGGGTTAGGGTTAGGGTTCGTGTTAGGGTTAGGGTAGGGGTTAGGGTTAGGGTACGCGTTAGGGTTAGGGTAGTTATTAAACCTATCCCACTCTCTAGATACCCCTTAGCACGTAAAGGAATATTATTTGGGGGTCCAGCCATGGAGAAGAGTTTAGACACTAGGATAAGATAAGGAACACACCCATTATAAGGAAATCACATTAGGATTCTCTTTTTAAGCTGTTCCTTAAAACACTAGTGCTTAGGAAATCTACTGGAGGCAGAAGCAGTCAAGGGTAGCCTAGGGTTAGGGTTCGGGTTAGGGTACGGCTTAGGTTACGGTTTCGGGGAGGGGATCGGGTACGGCGTAGGGTATGGGTTAGGGTTAGGGTTAGTTTTAGGGTTAGGGCTCGGTTTAGGGTACGGGTTAGGATTACGGTACGTGTTAGGGTTAGGGTAGGGGTTAGGGTTAGGGTACGCGTTAGGGTTAGGGTAGTTATTAAACCTATCCCACTCTCTAGATACCCCTTAGCACGTAAAGGAATATTATTTGGGGGTCCAGCCATGGAGAAGAGTTTAGACACTAGGATAAGATAAGGAACACACCCATTATAAAGAAATCACATTAGGATTCGCTTTTAAAGCTGTTCCTTCAAACACTAGTGCTTAGGAAATCTATTGGAGGCAGAAGCAGTCAAGGGTAGCCTAGGGTTAGGGTTAGGCTTAGGGTTAGGGTTAGGGTACGGCTTAGGGTACGGGTTCGGGGAGGGGTTCGAGTACGGCGTAGGGTATGGGTTAGGGTTAGGGTTAGGGTTCGTGTTAGTGTTAGGGCTCGGTTTAGGGTACGTGTTAGGATTAGGGTACGTGTTAGGGTTAGGGTAGGGGTTAGGGTTAGGGTACGCGTTAGGGTTAGGGTAGTTATTAAAACTGTCCCACTCTCTAGATACCACTTAGCACGTAAAGGAATATTATTTGGGGGTCCAGCCATAGAGAAGAGTTTAGACACTAGGATAAGATAAGGAACACACCCATTTTAAGGAAATCACATTAGGATTCTCTTTTTAAGCTGTTCCTTAAAACACTACTGCTTAGGAAATCTATTGGAGGCAGAAGCAGTCAAGGGTAGCCTAGGGTTAGGGTTAGGCTTAGGGTTAGGGTTAGGGTACGGCTTAGGGTACGGGTTCGGGGAGGGGTTCGGGTACGGCGTAGGGTATGGGTTAGGGTTAGGGTTAGGGTTCGTGTTAGGGTTAGGGCTCGGTTTAGGGTACGGGTTAGGATTAGGGTACGTGTTAGGGTTAGGGTAGGGGTTAGGGTTAGGGTACGCTTTAGGGTTAGGGTAGTTATTAAACCTATCCCACTCTCTAGATACCCCTTAGCACGTAAAGGAATATTACTTGGGGGTCCAGCCATGGAGAAGAGTTTAGACACTAGGATAAGATAAGGAACACACCCATTATAAAGAAATCACATTAGGATTCTCTTTTTAAGCTGTTCCTTAAAACACTAGTGCTTAGGAAATCTATTGGAGGCAGAAGCAGTCAAGGGTAGCCAAGGGTTAGGGTTAGGCTTAGGGTTAGGGTTAGGGTACGGCTTAGGTTACGGGTTCGGGGAGGGGTTCGGGTACGGCGTAGGGTATGGGTTAGGGTTAGGGTTAGGGTTCGTGTTAGGGTTAGGGCTCGGTTTAGGGTACGGGTTAGGATTAGGGTACGTGTTAGGGTTAGGGTAGGGGTTAGGGTTAGGGTACGCGTTAGGGTTAGGGTAGTTATTAAACCTATCCCACTCTCTAGATACCCCTTAGCACGTAAAGGAATATTATTTGGGGGTCCAGCCATGGAGAAGGGTTTAGAAACTAGGATAAGATAAGGAACACACCCATTATAAAGAAATCACATTAGGATTCTCTTTTTAAGCTGTTCCTTCAAACACTAGTGCTTAGGAAATCTATTGGAGGCAGATGCACCCAAGGGTACCCTAGGGTTAGGGTTAGGCTTAGGGTTAGGGTTAGGGTACAGCTTAGGTTACGGGTTCGGGGAGGGGTCCGGGTACGGCGTAGGGTATGGGTTAGGGTTAGGGTTAGGGTTAGGGTTAGTGTTAGGGTTAGGGCTCGGTTTAGGGTACGGGTTAGGATTAGGGTACGTGTTAGGGTTAGGGGTTAGGGTTAGGGTACGCGTTAGGGTTAGGGTAGTTATTAAACCTATCCCACTCTCTAGATACCCCTTAGCACGTAAAGAAATATTATTTGGGGGTCCAGACATGGAGAAGAGTTTAGACACGAGGATAAGATAAGGAACACACCCATTATAAAGAAATCACATTAGGATTCTCTTTTTAAGCTGTTCCTTAAAACACTAGTGCTTAGGAAATCTATTGGAGGCAGAAGCAGTCAAGGGTAGCCTAGGGTTAGGGTTAGGCTTAGGGTTAGTGTTAGGGTACGGCTTTGGGTACGGGTTCGGGGAGGGGTTCGGGTACGGCGTAGGGTATGGGTTAGGGTTAGGGTTAGGGTTAGTGTTAGGGTTAGGGCTCGGTTTAGGGTACGGGTTAGGATTAGGGTACGTGTTAGGGTTAGTGTAGGGGTTAGGGTTAGGGTACGCGTTAGCGTTAGGCTAGTTATTAAACCTTTCCCACTCTCTTGATACCCCTCAGCACGTAAAGAATATTATTTGGGGGTCTAGCCATGGAGAAGAGTTTAGACACAAGGATAAGATAAGGAACACACCCATTATAAAGAAGTCACATTAGGATTCTCTTTTTAAGCTGTTCCTTAAAACACTAGTGCTTAGGAAATCTATTGGAGGCAGAAGCAGCCAAGGGTAGCCTAGGGTTAGGGTTAGGTTTAGGGTTAGGGTTAGGGTACGGCTTAGGTTACGGGTTCGGGGAGGGGTTCGGGTACGGCGTAGGGTAGGGGTTAGGGTTAGGGTTAGGGTTCGGGTTAGGGTTATGGCTCGGTTTAGGATACGGGTTAGGATTAGGGTACGTGTTAGGGTTAGGGTAGGGGTTAGGGTTAGGGTACGCTTTAGGGTTAGGGTAGTTATTAAACCTATCCCACTCTCTAGATACCCCTTAGCACGTAAAGGAATATTACTTGGGGGTCCAGCCATGGAGAAGAGTTTAGACACTAGGATAAGAAAAGGAACACACCCATTATAAAGAAATCACATTAGGATTCTCTTTTTAAGCTGTTCCTTAAAACACTAGTGCTTAGGAAATCTATTGGAGGCAGATGCACCCAAGGGTACCCTAGGGTTAGGGTTAGGCTTAGGGTTAGGGTTAGGGTACAGCTTAGGTTACGGGTTCGGGGAGGGGTCCGGGTACGGCGTAGGGTATGGGTTAGGGTTAGGGTTAGGGTTAGGGTTAGTGTTAGGGTTAGGGCTCGGTTTAGGGTACGGGTTAGGATTAGGGTACGTGTTAGGGTTAGGGGTTAGGGTTAGGGTACGCGTTAGGGTTAGGGTAGTTATTAAACCTATCCCACTCTCTAGATACCCCTTAGCACGTAAAGAAATATTATTTGGGGGTCCAGACATGGAGAAGAGTTTAGACACGAGGATAAGATAAGGAACACACCCATTATAAAGAAATCACATTAGGATTCTCTTTTTAAGCTGTTCCTTAAAACACTAGTGCTTAGGAAATCTATTGGAGGCAGAAGCAGTCAAGGGTAGCCTAGGGTTAGGGTTAGGCTTAGGGTTAGGGTTAGGGTACGGCTTAGGGTATGGGTTCGGGGAGGGGTTCGGTTACGGCGTATTGTATGGGTTAGGGTTAGGGTTCGTGTTAGGGTTAAGGCTCGGTTTAGGGTACGGGTTAGGATTAGGGTACGTGTTAGGGTTAGGGTAGGGGTTAGGGTTAGGGTACGCTTTAGGGTTAGGGTAGTTATTAAACCTATCCCACTCTCTAGATACCCCTTAGCACGTAAAGGAATATTATTTGGGGGTCCAGCCATGGAGAAGAGTTTAGACACTAGGATAAGATAAGGAACACACCCATTATAAAGAAATCACATTAGGATTCTCTTTTTAAGCTGTTCCTTAAAACACTAGTGCTTAGGAAATCTATTGGAGGCAGAAGCAGTCAAGGGTAGCCTAGGGTTAGGGATAGGCTTAGGGTTAGGGTTAGGGTATGGCTTTGGGTACGGGTTCGGGGAGGGGTTCGGGTACGGCGTAGGGTATGGGTTAGGGTTAGGGTTAGGGTAAGTGTTAGGGTTAGGGCTCGGTTTAGGGTACGGGTTAGGATTAGGGTACGTGTTAGGGTTAGGGTAGGGGTTAGGGTTAGGGTACGCGTTAGGGTTAGGGTAGTTATTAAACCTATCCCACTCTCTAGATACCCCTTAGCACGTAAAGGAATATTATTTGGAGTTCCAGCCATGGAGAAGAGTTTAGACACTAGGATAAGATAAGGAGCACACACATTATAAAGAAGTCACATTAGGATTCTCTTTTTAAGCTGTTCCTTAAAACACTAGTGCTTAGGAAATCTATTGGAGGCAGAAGCAGCCAAGGGTAGCCTAGGGTTAGGGTTAGGTTTAGGGTTAGGGTTAGGGTACGGCTTAGGTTACGGGTTCGGGGAGGGGTTCGGGTACGGCGTAGGGTAGGGGTTAGGGTTAGGGTTAGGGTTAGGGTTAGTGTTAGGGTTAGGCCTCGGTTTAGGGTACGGGTTAGGATTAGGGTACGTTTTAGGGTTAGGGTAGGGGTTAGGGTTAGGGTACGCGTTAGGGTTAGGGTAGTTATTAAACCTATCCCACTCTCTAGGTACCCCTTAGCACGTAAAGGAATATTATTTGGGGGTCCAGCCATGGAGAAGAGTTTAGACACTAGGATAAGATAAGGAACACACCCATTATAAAGAAATCACATTAGGATTCTCTTTTTAAGCTGTTCCTTAAAACACTAGTGCTTAGGAAATCTATTGGAGGCAGAAGCAGTCAAGGGTAGCCTAGGGTTAGGGTTAGGCTTAGGGTTAGGGTTAGGGTACGGCTTAGGTTACGGGTTCGGGGAGGGGTTCGGGTATGGCGTAGGGTATGGGTTAGGGTTAGGGTTAGGGTTAGTGTTAGGGTTAGGGCTCGGTTTAGGGTACGTGTTAGGATTAGGGTACGTGTTAGGGTTAGGGTAGGGGTTAGGGTTAGGGTACGCGTTAGGGTTAGGGTAGTTATTAAAACTGTCCCACTCTCTAGATACCACTTAGCACGTAAAGGAATATTATTTGGGGGTCCAGCCATAGAGAAGAGTTTAGACACTAGGATAAGATAAGGAACACACCCATTTTAAGGAAATCACATTAGGATTCTCTTTTTAAGCTGTTCCTTAAAACACTACTGCTTAGGAAATCTATTGGAGGCAGAAGCAGTCAAGGGTAGCCTAGGGTTAGGGTTAGGCTTAGGGTTAGGGTTAGGGTACGGCTTAGGGTACGGGTTCGGGGAGGGGTTCGGGTACGGCGTAGGGTATGGGTTAGGGTTAGGGTTAGGGTTCGTGTTAGGGTTAGGGCTCGGTTTAGGGTACGGGTTAGGATTAGGGTACGTGTTAGGGTTAGGGTAGGGGTTAGGGTTAGGGTACGCTTTAGGGTTAGGGTAGTTATTAAACCTATCCCACTCTCTAGATACCCCTTAGCACGTAAAGGAATATTACTTGGGGGTCCAGCCATGGAGAAGAGTTTAGACACTAGGATAAGATAAGGAACACACCCATTATAAAGAAATCACATTAGGATTCTCTTTTTAAGCTGTTCCTTAAAACACTAGTGCTTAGGAAATCTATTGGAGGCAGATGCACCCAAGGGTACCCTAGGGTTAGGGTTAGGCTTAGGGTTAGGGTTAGGGTACAGCTTAGGTTATGGGTTCGGGGAGGGGTCCGGGTACGGCGTAGGGTATGGGTTAGGGTTAGGGTTAGGGTTAGGGTTAGTGTTAGGGTTAGGGCTCGGTTTAGGGTACGGGTTAGGATTAGGGTACGTGTTAGGGTTAGGGGTTAGGGTTAGGGTACGCGTTAGGGTTAGGGTAGTTATTAAACCTATCCCACTCTCTAGATACCCCTTAGCACGTAAAGAAATATTATTTGGGGGTCCAGACATGGAGAAGAGTTTAGACACGAGGATAAGATAAGGAACACACCCATTATAAAGAAATCACATTAGGATTCTCTTTTTAAGCTGTTCCTTAAAACACTAGTACTTAGGAAATCTATTGGAGGCAGAAGCAGTCAAGGGTAGCCTAGGGTTAGGGTACGGCTTAGGGTTAGGGTTAGGGTACGGCTTAGGGTATGGGTTCGGGGAGGGGTTCGGGTACGGCGTATTGTATGGGTTAGGGTTAGGGTTCGTGTTAGGGTTAAGGCTCGGTTTAGGGTACGGGTTAGGATTAGGGTACGTGTTAGGGTTAGGGTAGGGGTTAGGGTTAGGGTACGCTTTAGGGTTAGGGTAGTTATTAAACCTATCCCACTCTCTAGATACCCCTTAGCACGTAAAGGAATATTATTTGGGGGTCCAGCCATGGAGAAGAGTTTAGACACTAGGATAAGATAAGGAACACACCCATTATAAAGAAATCACATTAGGATTCTCTTTTTAAGCTGTTCCTTAAAACACTAGTGCTTAGGAAATCTATTGGAGGCAGAAGCAGTCAAGGGTAGCCTAGGGTTAGGGATAGGCTTAGGGTTAGGGTTAGGGTATGGCTTTGGGTACGGGTTCGGGGAGGGGTTCGGGTACGGCGTAGGGTATGGGTTAGGGTTAGGGTTAGGGTAAGTGTTAGGGTTAGGGCTCGGTTTAGGGTACGGGTTAGGATTAGGGTACGTGTTAGGGTTAGGGTAGGGGTTAGGGTTAGGGTACGCGTTAGGGTTAGGGTAGTTATTAAACCTATCCCACTCTCTAGATACCCCTTAGCACGTAAAGGAATATTATTTGGAGTTCCAGCCATGGAGAAGAGTTTAGACACTAGGATAAGATAAGGAACACACACATTATAAAGAAGTCACATTAGGATTCTCTTTTTAAGCTGTTCCTTAAAACACTAGTGCTTAGGAAATCTATTGGAGGCAGAAGCAGCCAAGGGTAGCCTAGGGTTAGGGTTAGGTTTAGGGTTAGGGTTAGGGTACGGCTTAGGTTACGGGTTCGGGGAGGGGTTCGGGTACGGCGTAGGGTAGGGGTTAGGGTTAGGGTTAGGGTTAGGGTTAGTGTTAGGGTTAGGCCTCGGTTTAGGGTACGGGTTAGGATTAGGGTACGTTTTAGGGTTAGGGTAGGGGTTAGGGTTAGGGTACGCGTTAGGGTTAGGGTAGTTATTAAACCTATCCCACTCTCTAGGTACCCCTTAGCACGTAAAGGAATATTATTTGGGGGTTCAGCCATGGAGAAGAGTTTAGACACTAGGATAAGATAAGGAACACACCCATTATAAAGAAATCACATTAGGATTCTCTTTTTAAGCTGTTCCTTAAAACACTAGTGCTTAGGAAATCTATTGGAGGCAGAAGCAGTCAAGGGTAGCCTAGGGTTACGGTTAGGCTTAGGGTTAGGGTTAGGGTACGGCTTAGGGTACGGGTTCGGGGAGGGGTTCGGGTACGGCGTAGGGTATGGGTTAGGGTTAGGGTTAGGGTTCGTGTTAGGGTTAGGGCTCGGTTTAGGGTACGGGTTAGGATTAGGGTACGTGTTAGGGTTAGGGTAGGGGTTAGGGTTAGGGTACGCTTTAGGGTTAGGGTAGTTATTAAACCTATCCCACTCTCTAGATACCCCTTAGCACGTAAAGGAATATTACTTGGGGGTCCAGCCATGGAGAAGAGTTTAGACACTAGGATAAGATAAGGAACACACCCATTATAAAGAAATCACATTAGGATTCTCTTTTTAAGCTGTTCCTTAAAACACTAGTGCTTAGGAAATCTATTGGAGGCAGATGCACCCAAGGGTACCCTAGGGTTAGGGTTAGGCTTAGGGTTAGGGTTAGGGTACAGCTTAGGTTACGGGTTCGGGGAGGGGTCCGGGTACGGCGTAGGGTATGGGTTAGGGTTAGGGTTAGGGTTAGGGTTAGTGTTAGGGTTAGGGCTCGGTTTAGGGTACGGGTTAGGATTAGGGTACGTGTTAGGGTTAGGGGTTAGGGTTAGGGTACGCGTTAGGGTTAGGGTAGTTATTAAACCTATCCCACTCTCTAGATACCCCTTAGCACGTAAAGAAATATTATTTGGGGGTCCAGACATGGAGAAGAGTTTAGACACGAGGATAAGATAAGGAACACACCCATTATAAAGAAATCACATTAGGATTCTCTTTTTAAGCTGTTCCTTAAAACACTAGTACTTAGGAAATCTATTGGAGGCAGAAGCAGTCAAGGGTAGCCTAGGGTTAGGGTTAGGCTTAGGGTTAGGGTTAGGGTACGGCTTAGGGTATGGGTTCGGGGAGGGGTTCGGGTACGGCGTATTGTATGGGTTAGGGTTAGGGTTCGTGTTAGGGTTAAGGCTCGGTTTAGGGTACGGGTTAGGATTAGGGTACGTGTTAGGGTTAGGGTAGGGGTTAGGGTTAGGGTACGCTTTAGGGTTAGGGTAGTTATTAAACCTATCCCACTCTCTAGATACCCCTTAGCACGTAAAGGAATATTATTTGGGGGTCCAGCCATGGAGAAGAGTTTAGACACTAGGATAAGATAAGGAACACACCCATTATAAAGAAATCACATTAGGATTCTCTTTTTAAGCTGTTCCTTAAAACACTAGTGCTTAGGAAATCTATTGGAGGCAGAAGCAGTCAAGGGTAGCCTAGGGTTAGGGATAGGCTTAGGGTTAGGGTTAGGGTATGGCTTTGGGTACGGGTTCGGGGAGGGGTTCGGGTACGGCGTAGGGTATGGGTTAGGGTTAGGGTTAGGGTAAGTGTTAGGGTTAGGGCTCGGTTTAGGGTACGGGTTAGGATTAGGGTACGTGTTAGGGTTAGGGTAGGGGTTAGGGTTAGGGTACGCGTTAGGGTTAGGGTAGTTATTAAACCTATCCCACTCTCTAGATACCCCTTAGCACGTAAAGGAATATTATTTGGAGTTCCAGCCATGGAGAAGAGTTTAGACACTAGGATAAGATAAGGAACACACACATTATAAAGAAATCACATTAGGATTCTCTTTTTAAGCTGTTCCTTAAAACACTAGTGCTTAGGAAATCTATTGGAGGCAGAAGCAGTCAAGGGTAGCCTAGGGTTAGGGTTAGGCTTAGGGTTAGGGTTAGGGTACGGCTTAGGGTACGGGTTCGGGGAGGGGTTCGGGTATGGCGTAGGGTATGGGTTAGGGTTAGGGTTAGGGTTCGTGTTAGAGTTAGGGCTCGGTTTAGGGTACGGGTTAGGATTAGGGTACGTGTTAGGGTTAGGGTAGGGGTTAGGGTTAGGGTACGCGTTAGGGTTAGGGTAGTTATTAAACCTATCCCACTCTCTAGGTACCCCTTAGCACGTAAAGGAATATTATTTGGGGGTCCAGCCATGGAGAAGAGTTTAGACACTAGGATAAGATAAGGAACACACCCATTATAAAGAAATCACATTAGGATTCTCTTTTTAAGCTGTTCCTTAAAACACTAGTGCTTAGGAAATCTATTGGAGGCAGAAGCAGTCAAGGGTAGCCTAGGGTTAGTGTTAGGCTTAGGGTTAGGGTTAGGGTACGGCTTAGGTTACGGGTTCGGGGAGGGGTTCGGGTATGGCGTAGGGTATGGGTTAGGGTTAGGGTTAGGGTTAGTGTTAGCGTTAGGGCTCGGTTTAGGATACGTGTTAGGATTAGGGTACGTGTTAGGGTTAGGGTAGGGGTTAGGGTTAGGGTACGCGTTAGGGTTAGGGTAGTTATTAAAACTGTCCCACTCTCTAGATACCACTTAGCACGTAAAGGAATATTATTTGGGGGTCCAGCCATGGAGAAGAGTTTAGACACTAGGATAAGATAAGGAACACACCCATTATAAGGAAATCACATTACGATTCTCTTTTTAAGCTGTTCCTTAAAACACTACTGCTTAGGAAATCTATTGGAGGCAGAAGCAGTCAAGGGTAGCCTAGGGTTAGGGTTAGGCTTAGGGTTAGGGTTAGGGTACGGCTTAGGTTACGGGTTCGGGGAGGGGTTCGGGTACGGCGTAGGGTATGGGTTAGGATTAGGGTTAGGGTTCGTGTTAGGGTTAGGGCTCGGTTTAGGGTACGGGTTAGGGTTAGGGTACGTTTTAGGGTTAGGGTAGGGGTTAGAGTTAGGGTACGCGTTAGGGTTAGGGTAGTTATTAAACCTATCCCACTCTCTAGATACCCCTTAGCATGTAAAGGAATATTATTTGGGGGTCCAGCCATGGAGAAGAGTTTAGACACTAGGATAAGATAAGGAACACACCCATTATAAAGAAATCACATTAGGATTCTCTTTTTAAGCTGTTCCTTAAAACACTAGTGCTTAGGAAATCTATTGGAGGCAGAAGCAGTCAAGGGTAGCCTAGGGTTAGGGTTAGGCTTAGGGTTAGGGTTAGGGTACGGCTTAGGGTACGGGTTCGGGGAGGGGTTCGGGTACGGCGCAGGGTATGGGTTAGGGTTAGGGTTAGGGTTAGTGTTAGGGTTAGGGCTCGGTTTAGGGTACGGGTTAGGATTAGGGTACGTGTTAGGGTTAGGGTAGGGGTTAGGGTTAGGGTACGCGTTAGGGTTAGGGTAGTTATTAAACCTATCCCACTCTCTAGATACCCCTTAGCACGTAAAGGAATATTATTTGGGGGTCCAGCCATGGAGAAGAGTTTAGACACTAGGATAAGATAAGGAACACACCCATTATAAAGAAATCACATTAGGATTCTCTTTTTAAGCTGTTCCTTCAAACACTAGTGCTTAGGAAATCTATTGGAGGCAGAAGCAGTCAAGGGTAGCCTAGGGTTAGGGTTAGGCTTAGGGTTAGGGTTAGGGTACGGCTTAGGGTACGGGTTCGGGGAGGGGTTCGGGTACAGCGTAGGGTATGGATTAGGGTTAGGGTTAGGGTTCGTGTTAGGGTTAGGGCTCGGTTTAGGGTACGGGTTAGGATTAGGGTACGTGTTAGGGTTAGGGTAGGGGTTAGGGTTAGGGTACGCGTTAGGGTTAGGGTAGTTATTAAACCTATCCCACTCTCTAGATACCCCTTAGCACGTAAAGGAATATTATTTGGGGGTCCAGCCATGGAGAAGAGTTTAGACACTAGGATAAGATAAGGAACACACCCAGTATAAAGAAATCACATTAGGATCCTCTTTTTAAGCTGTTCCTTAAAACACTAGTGCTTAGGAAATCTATTGGAGGCAGAAGCAGTCAAGGGTAGCCTAGGGTTAGGGTTAGGCTTAGGGTTAGGGTTAGGGTACGGCTTTGTGTATGGGTTCGGGGAGAGGTTCGGGTACGGCGTAGGGTATGGGTTAGGGTTAGGGTAAGTGTTAGGGTTAGGGCTCGGTTTAGGGTACGGGTTAGGATTAGGGTACGTGTTAGGGTTAGGGTAGGGGTTAGGGTTAGGGTACGCGTTAGGGTTAGGGTAGTTATTAAACGTATCCCACTCTCTAGATACCCCTTAGCACGTAAAGGAATATTATTTGGAGTTCCAGCCATGGAGAAGAGATTAGACACTAGGATAAGATAAGGAACACACCCATTATAAAGAAATCACATTAGGATTCTCTTTTTAAGCTGTTCCTTAAAACACTAGTGCTTAGGAAATCTATTGGAGGCAGAAGCAGTCAAGGGTAGCCTAGGGTTAGGGTTAGGCTTAGGGTTAGGGTTAGGGTACGGCTTAGGGTAGGGGTTCGGGGAGGGGTTCGGGTACGGCGTAGGGTATGGGTTAGGGTTAGGGTTAGGGTTAGTGTTAGGGTTAGGGCTCGGTTTAGGGTACGGGTTAGGATTAGGGTACGTGTTAGGGTTAGTATAGGGGGTAGGGTTAGGGTACGCGTGAGCGTTAGGCTAGTTATTAAACCTTTCCCACTCTCTTGATACCCCTCAGCAAGTAAAGAATATTATTTGGGGGTCCAGCCATGGAGAAGAGTTTAGACACTAGGATAAGATAAGGAACACACCCATTATAAAGAAATCACATTAGGATTCTCTTTTTAAGCTGTTCCTTAAAAAACTAGTGCTTAGGAAATCTATTGGAGGCAGAAGCAGTCAAGGGTAGCCTAGGGTTAGGGTTAGGGTTAGGGTACGGCTTAGGGTACGGTTCCGGGGAGGGGATCGGGTACGGCGTAGGGTATGGGTTAGGGTTAGTGTTCGTGTTAGGGTTAGGGCTCGGTTTAGGGTACGGGTTAGGATTAGGGTACGTGTTAGGGTTAGGGTAGGGGTTAGGGTTAGGGTACGCGTTAGGGTTAGGGTAGTTATTTTTTTATTTTTTATTTTTTATAAAGTCTCTTTATTCTTTTTTTTTTTTTTAATTAATTAATTAATTAATTTATGGTTGTGTTGGGTCTTCGTTTCTGTGCGAGGGCTTCCTCTAGTTGTGGCAAGTGGGGTCCACTCTTCATCGCGGTGCGCGGGCCTCTCACTATCGCGGCCTCTCCTGTTGGGGAGCACAGGCTCCAGACACGCAGGCTCAGCAATTGTGGCTCACGGGCCTAGTCGCTCCACGGCATGTGGGATCTTCCCAGACCAGGGCTGGAACCCGTGTCCCCTGCATTGGCAGGCAGATTCTCAACCACTGCGCCACCAGGGAAGCCCTAGGGTAGTTATTAAACCTATCCCACTCTCTAGATACCACTTAGCACGTAAAGGAATATTATTTGGGGGTCCAGCCATGGAGAAGAGTTTAGACACTAGGATAAGATAAGGAACACACCCATTATAAGGAAATCACATTAGGATTCTCTTTTTAAGCTGTTCCTTAAAACACTAGTGCTTAGGAAATCTACTGGAGGCAGAAGCAGTCAAGGGTAGCCTAGGGTTAGGGTTAGGTTTAGGGTACGGCTTAGGGTACGGTTTCGGGGAGGGGATCGGGTACGGCGTAGGGTATGGGATAGGGTTAGGGTTAGTTTTAGGGTTAGGGCTCGATTTAGGGTACGGGTTAGGATTAGGGTACGTGTTAGGGTTAGGGTAGGGGTTAGGGTTAGGGTACGCGTTAGGGTTAGGGTAGTTATTAAACCTATCCCACTCTCTAGATACCCCTTAGCACGTAAAGGAATATTATTTGGGGGTCCAGCCATGGAGAAGAGTTTAGACACTAGGATAAGATAAGGAACACACCCATTATAAAGAAATCACATTAGGATTCTCTTTTTAAGCTGTTCCTTAAAACACTAGTGCTTAGGAAATCTATTGGAGGCAGAAGCAGTCAAGGGTAGCCTAGGGTTAGGGTTAGGCTTAGGGTTAGGGTTAGGGTACGGCTTCGGGTATGGGTTCGGGGAGGGGTTCGGGTACGGCGTAGGGTAAGGGTTAGTGTTAGGGTTAGGGTTCGTGTTAGGGTTAGGGCTCGGTTTAGGGTACGGGTTAGGATTAGGGTACGTGTTAGGGTTAGGGTAGGGGTTAGGGTTAGGGTACGCTTTAGGATTAGGGTAGTTATTAAACCTATGCCACTCTCTAGATACCCCTTAGCACGTAAAGGAATATTATTTGGGGGTCCAGCCATGGAGAAGAGTTTAGACACTAGGATAAGATAAGGAACACACCCATTATAAAGAAATCACATTAGGATTCTCTTTTTAAGCTGTTCCTTAAAACACTAGTGCTTAGGAAATCTATTGGAGGCAGAAGCAGTCAAGGGTAGCCTAGGGTTAGGGTTAGGCTTAGGGTTAGGGTTAGGGTACGGCTTTGGGTACGGGTTCGGGGAGAGGTTCGGGTACGGCGTAGGGTATGGGTTAGGGTTAGGGTTAGGGTAAGTGTTAGGGTTAGGGCTCGGTTTAGGGTACGGGTTAGGATTAGGGTACGTGTTAGGGTTAGGGTAGGGGTTAGGGTTAGGGTACGCTTTAGGGTTAGGGTAGTTATTAAACCTATCCCACTCTCTAGATACCCCTTAGCACGTAAAGGAATATTATTTAGAGTTCCAGCCATGGAGAAGAGTTTAGACACTAGGATAAGATAAGGAACACACCCATTATAAAGAAATCACATTAGGATTCTCTTTTTAAGCTGTTCCTTAAAACACTAGTGCTTAGGAAATCTATTGGAGGCAGAAGCAGTCAAGGGTAGCCTAGGGTTAGGGTTAGGCTTAGGGTTAGGGTTAGGGTACGGCTTTGGGTACGGGTTCGGGGAGAGGTTCGGGTACGGCGTAGGGTATGGGTTAGGGTTAGGGTTAGGGTTAGTGTTAGGGTTAGGGCTCGGTTTAGGGTACGGGTTAGGATTAGGGTACGTGTTAGGGTTAGTGTAGGGGTTAGGGTTAGGGTACGCGTTAGCGTTAGGCTAGTTATTAAACCTTTCCCAGTCTCTGGATACCCCTCAGCACGTATAGAATATTATTTGGGGGTCCAGCCATGGAGAAGAGTTTAGACACTAGGATAAGATAAGGAACACACCCATTATAAAGAAATCACATTAGGATTCTCTTTTTAAGCTGTTCCTTAAAAAACTAGTGCTTAGGAAATCTATTGGAGGCAGAAGCAGTCAAGGGTAGCCTAGGGTTAGGGTTAGGGTTAGGGTACGGCTTAGGGTACGGTTTTGGGGAGGGGATCGGGTACGGCGTAGGGTATGGGTTAGGGTTAGGGTTAGTTTTAGGGTTAGGGCTCGGTTTAGGGTACGGGTTAGGATTACGGTACGTGTTAGGGTTAGGGTAGGGGTTAGGGTTACGGTACGCGTTAGGGTTAGGGTAGTTATTAAACCTATCCCACTCTCTAGATACCCCTTAGCACGTAAAGGAATATTATTTGGGGGTCCAGCCATGGAGAAGAGTTTAGACACTAGGATAAGATAAGGAACACACCCATTATAAAGAAATCACATAAGGATTCATTTTTAAGCTGTTCCTTCAAACACTAGTACTTAGGAAATCTATTGGAGGCAGAAGCAGTCAAGGGTAGCCAAGGGTTAGGGTTAGGCTTAGGGTTAGGCTTAGGGTACGGCTTAGGGTACGGGTTCGGGGAGGGGTTCGAGTACGGCGTAGGGTATGGGTTAGGGTTAGGGTTAGGGTTCGTGTTAGGGTTAGGGCTCGGTTTAGGGTACGGGTTAGGATTAGGGTACGTGTTAGGGTTAGTGTAGGGGGTAGGGTTAGGGTACGCGTTAGCGTTAGGCTAGTTATTAAACCTTTCCCACTCTCTTGATACCCCTCAGCACGTAAAGAATATTATTTGGGGGTCCAGCCATGGAGAAGAGTTTTGACACTAGGATAAGATAAGGAACACACCCATTATAAAGAAATCACATTAGGATTCTCTTTTTAAGCTGTTCCTTAAAAAACTAGTGCTTAGGAAATCTATTGGAGGCAGAAGCAGTCAAGGGTAGCCTAGGGTTAGGGTTAGGGTTAGGGTACGGCTTAGGGTACGGTTTCGGGGAGGGGATCGGGTACGGCGTAGGGTATGGGTTAGGGTTAGGGTTAGTTTCAGGTTTAGGGCTCGGTTTAGGGTATGGGTTAGGATTACGGTACGTGTTAGGGTTAGGGTAGGGGTTAGGGTTACTGTACGCGTTAGGGTTAGGGTAGTTATTAAACCTATCCCACTCTCTAGATACCCCTTAGCACGTAAAGGAATATTATTTGGGGGTCCAGCCATGGAGAAGAGTTTAGACACTAGGATAAGATAAGGAACACACCCATTATAAAGAAATCACATTAGGATTCGCTTTTAAAGCTGTTCCTTCAAACACTAGTGCTTAGGAAATCTATTGGAGGCAGAAGCAGTCAAGGGTAGCCTAGGGTTAGGGTTAGGCTTAGGGTTAGGGTTAGGGTACGGCTTAGAGTACGGGTTCGGGGAGGGGTTCGAGTACGGCGTAGGGTATGGGTTAGGGTTAGGGTTAGGGTTCGTGTTAGTGTTAGGGCTCGGTTTAGGGTACGTGTTAGGATTAGGGTACGTGTTAGGGTTAGGGTAGGGGTTAGGGTTATGGTACGCTTTAGAGTTAGGGTAGTTATTAAACCTATCCCACTCTCTAGATACCCCTTAGCACGTAAAGGAATATTATTTGGGGGTCCAGCCATGGAGAAGAGTTTAGACACTAGGATAAGATAAGGAACACACCCAGTATAAAGAAATCACATTAGGATTCTCTTTTTAAGCTGTTCCTTAAAACACTAGTGCTTAGGAAATCTAATGTAGGCAGAAGCAGTCATGGGTAGCCTAAGGTTAGGGTTAGGCTTAGGGTTAGGGTTAGGGTACGGCTTAGGGTACGGGTTCGGGGACGGGTTCGGGTACGGCGTAGGGTATGGGTTAGGGTTAGGGTTAGGGTTAGTGTTAGGGTTAGGGCTCGGTTTAGGGTATGGGTTAGGTTCAGGGTACGGGTTAGGGTTAGGGTAGGGGTTAGGGTTAGGGTACGCGTTAGGGTTAGGGTAGTTATTAAACCTATCCCACTCTCTAGATACCCCTTAGCACGTAAAGGAATATTATTTGGGGGTCCAGCCATGGAGAAGAGTTTAGACACTAGGATAAGGTAAGGAACACACCCATTATAAAGAAATCACATTAGGATTCTCTTTTTAAGCTGTTCCTTCAAACACTAGTGCTTACGAAATCTATTGGAGGCAGAAGCAGTCAAGGGTAGCCAAGGGTTATGGTTAGGCTTAGGGTTAGGGTTAGGGTACGGCTTAGGTTACGGGTTCGGGGAGGGGTTCGGGTACGGCGTAGGGTATGGATTAGGGTTAGGGTTAGGGTTCGTGTTAGGGTTAGGGCTCGGTTTAGGGTACGGGTTAGGATTAGAGTACGTGTTAGGGTTAGGGTAGGGGTTAGGGTTAGGGTACGCGTTAGGGTTAGGGTAGTTATTAAACCTATCCCACTCTCTAGATACCCCTTAGCACGTAAAGGAATATTATTTGGGGGTCCAGCCATGGAGAAGAGTTTAGACACTAGGATAAGAGAAGGAACACACCCAGTATAAAGAAATCACATTAGGATTCTCTTTTTAAGCTGTTCCTTCAAACACTAGTGCTTAGGAAATCTATTGGAGGCAGAAGCAGTCAAGGGTAGCCTAGGGTTACGGTTAGGCTTAGGGTTAGGGTTAGGGTACGGCTTAGGGTACGGGTTCGGGGAGGGGTTCGGGTACGGCGTAGGGTATGGATTAGGGTTAGGGTTAGAGTTCGTGTTAGGGTTAGGGCTCGGTTTAGGGTACGGGTAAGGATTAGGGTACGTGTTAGGGTTAGGGTAGGGGTTAGGGTTAGGGTACGCATTAGGGTTAGGGTAGTTATTAAACCTATCCCACTCTCTAGATACCCCTTAGCACGTAAAGGAATATTATTTGGTGTCCAGCCATGGAGAAGAGTTTAGACACTAGGATAAGATAAGGAACACACCCATTATAAAGAAATCACATTAGGATTCTCTTTTTAAGCTGTTCCTTAAAACACTAGTGCTTAGGAAATCTATTGGAGGCAGAAGCAGCCAAGGGTAGCCTAGGGTTAGGGTTAGGTTTAGGGTTAGGGTTAGGGTACGGCTTAGGTTACGGGTTCGGGGAGGGGTTCGGGTACGGCGTAGGGTAGGGGTTAGGGTTAGGGTTAGGGTTAGGGTTAGTGTTAGGGTTAGGCCTCGGTTTAGGGTACGGGTTAGGATTAGGGTACGTTTTAGGGTTAGGGTAGGGGTTAGGGTTAGGGTACGCGTTAGGGTTAGGGTAGTTATTAAACCTATCCCACTCTCTAGGTACCCCTTAGCACGTAAAGGAATATTATTTGGGGGTTCAGCCATGGAGAAGAGTTTAGACACTAGGATAAGATAAGGAACACACCCATTATAAAGAAATCACATTAGGATTCTCTTTTTAAGCTGTTCCTTAAAACACTAGTGCTTAGGAAATCTATTGGAGGCAGAAGCAGTCAAGGGTAGCCTAGGGTTACGGTTAGGCTTAGGGTTAGGGTTAGGGTACGGCTTAGGGTACGGGTTCGGGGAGGGGTTCGGGTACGGCGTAGGGTATGGGTTAGGGTTAGGGTTAGGGTTCGTGTTAGGGTTAGGGCTCGGTTTAGGGTACGGGTTAGGATTAGGGTACGTGTTAGGGTTAGGGTAGGGGTTAGGGTTAGGGTACGCTTTAGGGTTAGGGTAGTTATTAAACCTATCCCACTCTCTAGATACCCCTTAGCACGTAAAGGAATATTACTTGGGGGTCCAGCCATGGAGAAGAGTTTAGACACTAGGATAAGATAAGGAACACACCCATTATAAAGAAATCACATTAGGATTCTCTTTTTAAGCTGTTCCTTAAAACACTAGTGCTTAGGAAATCTATTGGAGGCAGATGCACCCAAGGGTACCCTAGGGTTAGGGTTAGGCTTAGGGTTAGGGTTAGGGTACAGCTTAGGTTACGGGTTCGGGGAGGGGTCCGGGTACGGCGTAGGGTATGGGTTAGGGTTAGGGTTAGGGTTAGGGTTAGTGTTAGGGTTAGGGCTCGGTTTAGGGTACGGGTTAGGATTAGGGTACGTGTTAGGGTTAGGGGTTAGGGTTAGGGTACGCGTTAGGGTTAGGGTAGTTATTAAACCTATCCCACTCTCTAGATACCCCTTAGCACGTAAAGAAATATTATTTGGGGGTCCAGACATGGAGAAGAGTTTAGACACGAGGATAAGATAAGGAACACACCCATTATAAAGAAATCACATTAGGATTCTCTTTTTAAGCTGTTCCTTAAAACACTAGTACTTAGGAAATCTATTGGAGGCAGAAGCAGTCAAGGGTAGCCTAGGGTTAGGGTTAGGCTTAGGGTTAGGGTTAGGGTACGGCTTAGGGTATGGGTTCGGGGAGGGGTTCGGGTACGGCGTATTGTATGGGTTAGGGTTAGGGTTCGTGTTAGGGTTAAGGCTCGGTTTAGGGTACGGGTTAGGATTAGGGTACGTGTTAGGGTTAGGGTAGGGGTTAGGGTTAGGGTACGCTTTAGGGTTAGGGTAGTTATTAAACCTATCCCACTCTCTAGATACCCCTTAGCACGTAAAGGAATATTATTTGGGGGTCCAGCCATGGAGAAGAGTTTAGACACTAGGATAAGATAAGGAACACACCCATTATAAAGAAATCACATTAGGATTCTCTTTTTAAGCTGTTCCTTAAAACACTAGTGCTTAGGAAATCTATTGGAGGCAGAAGCAGTCAAGGGTAGCCTAGGGTTAGGGATAGGCTTAGGGTTAGGGTTAGGGTATGGCTTTGGGTACGGGTTCGGGGAGGGGTTCGGGTACGGCGTAGGGTATGGGTTAGGGTTAGGGTTAGGGTAAGTGTTAGGGTTAGGGCTCGGTTTAGGGTACGGGTTAGGATTAGGGTACGTGTTAGGGTTAGGGTAGGGGTTAGGGTTAGGGTACGCGTTAGGGTTAGGGTAGTTATTAAACCTATCCCACTCTCTAGATACCCCTTAGCACGTAAAGGAATATTATTTGGAGTTCCAGCCATGGAGAAGAGTTTAGACACTAGGATAAGATAAGGAACACACACATTATAAAGAAATCACATTAGGATTCTCTTTTTAAGCTGTTCCTTAAAACACTAGTGCTTAGGAAATCTATTGGAGGCAGAAGCAGTCAAGGGTAGCCTAGGGTTAGGGTTAGGCTTAGGGTTAGGGTTAGGGTACGGCTTAGGGTACGGGTTTGGGGAGGGGTTCGGGTATGGCGTAGGGTATGGGTTAGGGTTAGGGTTAGGGTTCGTGTTAGTGTTAGGGCTCGGTTTAGGGTACGGGTTAGGATTAGGGTACGTGTTAGGGTTAGGGTAGGGGTTAGGGTTAGGGTACGCGTTAGGGTTAGGGTAGTTATTAAACCTATCCCACTCTCTAGGTACCCCTTAGCACGTAAAGGAATATTATTTGGGGGTCCAGCCATGGAGAAGAGTTTAGACACTAGGATAAGATAAGGAACACACCCATTATAAAGAAATCACATTAGGATTCTCTTTTTAAGCTGTTCCTTAAAACACTAGTGCTTAGGAAATCTATTGGAGGCAGAAGCAGTCAAGGGTAGCCTAGGGTTAGTGTTAGGCTTAGGGTTAGGGTTAGGGTACGGCTTAGGTTACGGGTTCGGGGAGGGGTTCGGGTATGGCGTAGGGTATGGGTTAGGGTTAGGGTTAGGGTTAGTGTTAGCGTTAGGGCTCGGTTTAGGATACGTGTTAGGATTAGGGTACGTGTTAGGGTTAGGGTAGGGGTTAGGGTTAGGGTACGCGTTAGGGTTAGGGTAGTTATTAAAACTGTCCCACTCTCTAGATACCACTTAGCACGTAAAGGAATATTATTTGGGGGTCCAGCCATGGAGAAGAGTTTAGACACTAGGATAAGATAAGGAACACACCCATTATAAGGAAATCACATTACGATTCTCTTTTTAAGCTGTTCCTTAAAACACTACTGCTTAGGAAATCTATTGGAGGCAGAAGCAGTCAAGGGTAGCCTAGGGTTAGGGTTAGGCTTAGGGTTAGGGTTAGGGTACGGCTTAGGTTACGGGTTCGGGGAGGGGTTCGGGTACGGCGTAGGGTATGGGTTAGGGTTAGGGTTAGGGTTCGTGTTAGGGTTAGGGCTCGGTTTAGGGTACGGGTTAGGGTTAGGGTACGTTTTAGGGTTAGGGTAGGGGTTAGAGTTAGGGTACGCGTTAGGGTTAGGGTAGTTATTAAACCTATCCCACTCTCTAGATACCCCTTAGCATGTAAAGGAATATTATTTGGGGGTCCAGCCATGGAGAAGAGTTTAGACACTAGGATAAGATAAGGAACACACCCATTATAAAGAAATCACATTAGGATTCTCTTTTTAAGCTGTTCCTTAAAACACTAGTGCTTAGGAAATCTATTGGAGGCAGAAGCAGTCAAGGGTAGCCTAGGGTTAGGGTTAGGCTTAGGGTTAGGGTTAGGGTACGGCTTAGGGTACGGGTTCGGGGAGGGGTTCGGGTACGGCGCAGGGTATGGGTTAGGGTTAGGGTTAGGGTTAGTGTTAGGGTTAGGGCTCGGTTTAGGGTACGGGTTAGGATTAGGGTACGTGTTAGGGTTAGGGTAGGGGTTAGGGTTAGGGTACGCGTTAGGGTTAGGGTAGTTATTAAACCTATCCCACTCTCTAGATACCCCTTAGCACGTAAAGGAATATTATTTGGGGGTCCAGCCATGGAGAAGAGTTTAGACACTAGGATAAGATAAGGAACACACCCATTATAAAGAAATCACATTAGGATTCTCTTTTTAAGCTGTTCCTTCAAACACTAGTGCTTAGGAAATCTATTGGAGGCAGAAGCAGTCAAGGGTAGCCTAGGGTTAGGGTTAGGCTTAGGGTTAGGGTTAGGGTACGGCTTAGGGTACGGGTTCGGGGAGGGGTTCGGGTACAGCGTAGGGTATGGATTAGGGTTAGGGTTAGGGTTCGTGTTAGGGTTAGGGCTCGGTTTAGGGTACGGGTTAGGATTAGGGTACGTGTTAGGGTTAGGGTAGGGGTTAGGGTTAGGGTACGCGTTAGGGTTAGGGTAGTTATTAAACCTATCCCACTCTCTAGATACCCCTTAGCACGTAAAGGAATATTATTTGGGGGTCCAGCCATGGAGAAGAGTTTAGACACTAGGATAAGATAAGGAACACACCCAGTATAAAGAAATCACATTAGGATCCTCTTTTTAAGCTGTTCCTTAAAACACTAGTGCTTAGGAAATCTATTGGAGGCAGAAGCAGTCAAGGGTAGCCTAGGGTTAGGGTTAGGCTTAGGGTTAGGGTTAGGGTACGGCTTTGTGTATGGGTTCGGGGAGAGGTTCGGGTACGGCGTAGGGTATGGGTTAGGGTTAGGGTAAGTGTTAGGGTTAGGGCTCGGTTTAGGGTACGGGTTAGGATTAGGGTACGTGTTAGGGTTAGGGTAGGGGTTAGGGTTAGGGTACGCGTTAGGGTTAGGGTAGTTATTAAACGTATCCCACTCTCTAGATACCCCTTAGCACGTAAAGGAATATTATTTGGAGTTCCAGCCATGGAGAAGAGATTAGACACTAGGATAAGATAAGGAACACACCCATTATAAAGAAATCACATTAGGATTCTCTTTTTAAGCTGTTCCTTAAAACACTAGTGCTTAGGAAATCTATTGGAGGCAGAAGCAGTCAAGGGTAGCCTAGGGTTAGGGTTAGGCTTAGGGTTAGGGTTAGGGTACGGCTTAGGGTAGGGGTTCGGGGAGGGGTTCGGGTACGGCGTAGGGTATGGGTTAGGGTTAGGGTTAGGGTTAGTGTTAGGGTTAGGGCTCGGTTTAGGGTACGGGTTAGGATTAGGGTACGTGTTAGGGTTAGTATAGGGGGTAGGGTTAGGGTACGCGTGAGCGTTAGGCTAGTTATTAAACCTTTCCCACTCTCTTGATACCCCTCAGCAAGTAAAGAATATTATTTGGGGGTCCAGCCATGGAGAAGAGTTTAGACACTAGGATAAGATAAGGAACACACCCATTATAAAGAAATCACATTAGGATTCTCTTTTTAAGCTGTTCCTTAAAAAACTAGTGCTTAGGAAATCTATTGGAGGCAGAAGCAGTCAAGGGTAGCCTAGGGTTAGGGTTAGGGTTAGGGTACGGCTTAGGGTACGGTTCCGGGGAGGGGATCGGGTACGGCGTAGGGTATGGGTTAGGGTTAGTGTTCGTGTTAGGGTTAGGGCTCGGTTTAGGGTACGGGTTAGGATTAGGGTACGTGTTAGGGTTAGGGTAGGGGTTAGGGTTAGGGTACGCGTTAGGGTTAGGGTAGTTATTTTTTTTTTTTTTTTTTTTTATAAAGTCTCTTTATTCTTTTTTTTTTTTTTAATTAATTAATTAATTAATTTATGGTTGTGTTGGGTCTTCGTTTCTGTGCGAGGGCTTCCTCTAGTTGTGGCAAGTGGGGTCCACTCTTCATCGCGGTGCGCGGGCCTCTCACTATCGCGGCCTCTCCTGTTGGGGAGCACAGGCTCCAGACACGCAGGCTCAGCAATTGTGGCTCACGGGCCTAGTCGCTCCACGGCATGTGGGATCTTCCCAGACCAGGGCTGGAACCCGTGTCCCCTGCATTGGCAGGCAGATTCTCAACCACTGCGCCACCAGGGAAGCCCTAGGGTAGTTATTAAACCTATCCCACTCTCTAGATACCACTTAGCACGTAAAGGAATATTATTTGGGGGTCCAGCCATGGAGAAGAGTTTAGACACTAGGATAAGATAAGGAACACACCCATTATAAGGAAATCACATTAGGATTCTCTTTTTAAGCTGTTCCTTAAAACACTAGTGCTTAGGAAATCTACTGGAGGCAGAAGCAGTCAAGGGTAGCCTAGGGTTAGGGTTAGGTTTAGGGTACGGCTTAGGGTACGGTTTTGGGGAGGGGATCGGGTACGGCGTAGGGTATGGGATAGGGTTAGGGTTAGTTTTAGGGTTAGGGCTCGATTTAGGGTACGGGTTAGGATTAGGGTACGTGTTAGGGTTAGGGTAGGGGTTAGGGTTAGGGTACGCGTTAGGGTTAGGGTAGTTATTAAACCTATCCCACTCTCTAGATACCCCTTAGCACGTAAAGGAATATTATTTGGGGGTCCAGCCATGGAGAAGAGTTTAGACACTAGGATAAGATAAGGAACACACCCATTATAAAGAAATCACATTAGGATTCTCTTTTTAAGCTGTTCCTTAAAACACTAGTGCTTAGGAAATCTATTGGAGGCAGAAGCAGTCAAGGGTAGCCTAGGGTTAGGGTTAGGCTTAGGGTTAGGGTTAGGGTACGGCTTCGGGTATGGGTTCGGGGAGGGGTTCGGGTACGGCGTAGGGTAAGGGTTAGTGTTAGGGTTAGGGTTCGTGTTAGGGTTAGGGCTCGGTTTAGGGTACGGGTTAGGATTAGGGTACGTGTTAGGGTTAGGGTAGGGGTTAGGGTTAGGGTACGCTTTAGGATTAGGGTAGTTATTAAACCTATGCCACTCTCTAGATACCCCTTAGCACGTAAAGGAATATTATTTGGGGGTCCAGCCATGGAGAAGAGTTTAGACACTAGGATAAGATAAGGAACACACCCATTATAAAGAAATCACATTAGGATTCTCTTTTTAAGCTGTTCCTTAAAACACTAGTGCTTAGGAAATCTATTGGAGGCAGAAGCAGTCAAGGGTAGCCTAGGGTTAGGGTTAGGCTTAGGGTTAGGGTTAGGGTACGGCTTTGGGTACGGGTTCGGGGAGAGGTTCGGGTACGGCGTAGGGTATGGGTTAGGGTTAGGGTTAGGGTAAGTGTTAGGGTTAGGGCTCGGTTTAGGGTACGGGTTAGGATTAGGGTACGTGTTAGGGTTAGGGTAGGGGTTAGGGTTAGGGTACGCGTTAGGGTTAGGGTAGTTATTAAACCTATCCCACTCTCTAGATACCCCTTAGCACGTAAAGGAATATTATTTAGAGTTCCAGCCATGGAGAAGAGTTTAGACACTAGGATAAGATAAGGAACACACCCATTATAAAGAAATCACATTAGGATTCTCTTTTTAAGCTGTTCCTTAAAACACTAGTGCTTAGGAAATCTATTGGAGGCAGAAGCAGTCAAGGGTAGCCTAGGGTTAGGGTTAGGCTTAGGGTTAGGGTTAGGGTACGGCTTTGGGTACGGGTTCGGGGAGAGGTTCGGGTACGGCGTAGGGTATGGGTTAGGGTTAGGGTTAGGGTTAGTGTTAGGGTTAGGGCTCGGTTTAGGGTACGGGTTAGGATTAGGGTACGTGTTAGGGTTAGTGTAGGGGTCAGGGTTAGGGTACGCGTTAGCGTTAGGCTAGTTATTAAACCTTTCCCAGTCTCTGGATACCCCTCAGCACGTATAGAATATTATTTGGGGGTCCAGCCATGGAGAAGAGTTTAGACACTAGGATAAGATAAGGAACACACCCATTATAAAGAAATCACATTAGGATTCTCTTTTTAAGCTGTTCCTTAAAAAACTAGTGCTTAGGAAATCTATTGGAGGCAGAAGCAGTCAAGGGTAGCCTAGGGTTAGGGTTAGGGTTAGGGTACGGCTTAGGGTACGGTTTTGGGGAGGGGATCGGGTACGGCGTAGGGTATGGGTTAGGGTTAGGGTTAGTTTTAGGGTTAGGGCTCGGTTTAGGGTACGGGTTAGGATTACGGTACGTGTTAGGGTTAGGGTAGGGGTTAGGGTTACGGTACGCGTTAGGGTTAGGGTAGTTATTAAACCTATCCCACTCTCTAGATACCCCTTAGCACGTAAAGGAATATTATTTGGGGGTCCAGCCATGGAGAAGAGTTTAGACACTAGGATAAGATAAGGAACACACCCATTATAAAGAAATCACATAAGGATTCATTTTTAAGCTGTTCCTTCAAACACTAGTACTTAGGAAATCTATTGGAGGCAGAAGCAGTCAAGGGTAGCCAAGGGTTAGGGTTAGGCTTAGGGTTAGGCTTAGGGTACGGCTTAGGGTACGGGTTCGGGGAGGGGTTCGAGTACGGCGTAGGGTATGGGTTAGGGTTAGGGTTAGGGTTCGTGTTAGGGTTAGGGCTCGGTTTAGGGTACGGGTTAGGATTAGGGTACGTGTTAGGGTTAGTGTAGGGGGTAGGGTTAGGGTACGCGTTAGCGTTAGGCTAGTTATTAAACCTTTCCCACTCTCTTGATACCCCTCAGCACGTAAAGAATATTATTTGGGGGTCCAGCCATGGAGAAGAGTTTTGACACTAGGATAAGATAAGGAACACACCCATTATAAAGAAATCACATTAGGATTCTCTTTTTAAGCTGTTCCTTAAAAAACTAGTGCTTAGGAAATCTATTGGAGGCAGAAGCAGTCAAGGGTAGCCTAGGGTTAGGGTTAGGGTTAGGGTACGGCTTAGGGTACGGTTTCGGGGAGGGGATCGGGTACGGCGTAGGGTATGGGTTAGGGTTAGGGTTAGTTTCAGGTTTAGGGCTCGGTTTAGGGTATGGGTTAGGATTACGGTACGTGTTAGGGTTAGGGTAGGGGTTAGGGTTACGGTACGCGTTAGGGTTAGGGTAGTTATTAAACCTATCCCACTCTCTAGATACCCCTTAGCACGTAAAGGAATATTATTTGGGGGTCCAGCCATGGAGAAGAGTTTAGACACTAGGATAAGATAAGGAACACACCCATTATAAAGAAATCACATTAGGATTCGCTTTTAAAGCTGTTCCTTCAAACACTAGTGCTTAGGAAATCTATTGGAGGCAGAAGCAGTCAAGGGTAGCCTAGGGTTAGGGTTAGGCTTAGGGTTAGGGTTAGGGTACGGCTTAGAGTACGGGTTCGGGGAGGGGTTCGAGTACGGCGTAGGGTATGGGTTAGGGTTAGGGTTAGGGTTCGTGTTAGTGTTAGGGCTCGGTTTAGGGTACGTGTTAGGATTAGGGTACGTGTTAGGGTTAGGGTAGGGGTTAGGGTTATGGTACGCTTTAGAGTTAGGGTAGTTATTAAACCTATCCCACTCTCTAGATACCCCTTAGCACGTAAAGGAATATTATTTGGGGGTCCAGCCATGGAGAAGAGTTTAGACACTAGGATAAGATAAGGAACACACCCAGTATAAAGAAATCACATTAGGATTCTCTTTTTAAGCTGTTCCTTAAAACACTAGTGCTTAGGAAATCTAATGTAGGCAGAAGCAGTCATGGGTAGCCTAAGGTTAGGGTTAGGCTTAGGGTTAGGGTTAGGGTACGGCTTAGGGTACGGGTTCGGGGACGGGTTCGGGTACGGCGTAGGGTATGGGTTAGGGTTAGGGTTAGGGTTAGTGTTAGGGTTAGGGCTCGGTTTAGGGTATGGGTTAGGTTCAGGGTACGGGTTAGGGTTAGGGTAGGGGTTAGGGTTAGGGTACGCGTTAGGGTTAGGGTAGTTATTAAACCTATCCCACTCTCTAGATACCCCTTAGCACGTAAAGGAATATTATTTGGGGGTCCAGCCATGGAGAAGAGTTTAGACACTAGGATAAGGTAAGGAACACACCCATTATAAAGAAATCACATTAGGATTCTCTTTTTAAGCTGTTCCTTCAAACACTAGTGCTTAGGAAATCTATTGGAGGCAGAAGCAGTCAAGGGTAGCCTAGGGTTAGGGTTAGGCTTAGGGTTAGGGTTAGGGTACGGCTTTGGGTACGGGTTCGGGGAGAGGTTCGGGTACGGCGTAGGGTATGGGTTAGGGTTAGGGTTAGGGTAAGTGTTAGGGTTAGGGCTCGGTTTAGGGTACGGGTTAGGATTAGGGTACGTGTTAGGGTTAGGGTAGGGGTTAGGGTTAGGGTACGCTTTAGGGTTAGGGTAGTTATTAAACCTATCCCACTCTCTAGATACCCCTTAGCACGTAAAGGAATATTATTTAGAGTTCCAGCCATGGAGAAGAGTTTAGACACTAGGATAAGATAAGGAACACACCCATTATAAAGAAATCACATTAGGATTCTCTTTTTAAGCTGTTCCTTAAAACACTAGTGCTTAGGAAATCTATTGGAGGCAGAAGCAGTCAAGGGTAGCCTAGGGTTAGGGTTAGGCTTAGGGTTAGGGTTAGGGTACGGCTTTGGGTACGGGTTCGGGGAGAGGTTCGGGTACGGCGTAGGGTATGGGTTAGGGTTAGGGTTAGGGTTAGTGTTAGGGTTAGGGCTCGGTTTAGGGTACGGGTTAGGATTAGGGTACGTGTTAGGGTTAGTGTAGGGGTTAGGGTTAGGGTACGCGTTAGCGTTAGGCTAGTTATTAAACCTTTCCCAGTCTCTGGATACCCCTCAGCACGTATAGAATATTATTTGGGGGTCCAGCCATGGAGAAGAGTTTAGACACTAGGATAAGATAAGGAACACACCCATTATAAAGAAATCACATTAGGATTCTCTTTTTAAGCTGTTCCTTAAAAAACTAGTGCTTAGGAAATCTATTGGAGGCAGAAGCAGTCAAGGGTAGCCTAGGGTTAGGGTTAGGGTTAGGGTACGGCTTAGGGTACGGTTTTGGGGAGGGGATCGGGTACGGCGTAGGGTATGGGTTAGGGTTAGGGTTAGTTTTAGGGTTAGGGCTCGGTTTAGGGTACGGGTTAGGATTACGGTACGTGTTAGGGTTAGGGTAGGGGTTAGGGTTACGGTACGCGTTAGGGTTAGGGTAGTTATTAAACCTATCCCACTCTCTAGATACCCCTTAGCACGTAAAGGAATATTATTTGGGGGTCCAGCCATGGAGAAGAGTTTAGACACTAGGATAAGATAAGGAACACACCCATTATAAAGAAATCACATAAGGATTCATTTTTAAGCTGTTCCTTCAAACACTAGTACTTAGGAAATCTATTGGAGGCAGAAGCAGTCAAGGGTAGCCAAGGGTTAGGGTTAGGCTTAGGGTTAGGCTTAGGGTACGGCTTAGGGTACGGGTTCGGGGAGGGGTTCGAGTACGGCGTAGGGTATGGGTTAGGGTTAGGGTTAGGGTTCGTGTTAGGGTTAGGGCTCGGTTTAGGGTACGGGTTAGGATTAGGGTACGTGTTAGGGTTAGTGTAGGGGGTAGGGTTAGGGTACGCGTTAGCGTTAGGCTAGTTATTAAACCTTTCCCACTCTCTTGATACCCCTCAGCACGTAAAGAATATTATTTGGGGGTCCAGCCATGGAGAAGAGTTTTGACACTAGGATAAGATAAGGAACACACCCATTATAAAGAAATCACATTAGGATTCTCTTTTTAAGCTGTTCCTTAAAAAACTAGTGCTTAGGAAATCTATTGGAGGCAGAAGCAGTCAAGGGTAGCCTAGGGTTAGGGTTAGGGTTAGGGTACGGCTTAGGGTACGGTTTCGGGGAGGGGATCGGGTACGGCGTAGGGTATGGGTTAGGGTTAGGGTTAGTTTCAGGTTTAGGGCTCGGTTTAGGGTATGGGTTAGGATTACGGTACGTGTTAGGGTTAGGGTAGGGGTTAGGGTTACTGTACGCGTTAGGGTTAGGGTAGTTATTAAACCTATCCCACTCTCTAGATACCCCTTAGCACGTAAAGGAATATTATTTGGGGGTCCAGCCATGGAGAAGAGTTTAGACACTAGGATAAGATAAGGAACACACCCATTATAAAGAAATCACATTAGGATTCGCTTTTAAAGCTGTTCCTTCAAACACTAGTGCTTAGGAAATCTATTGGAGGCAGAAGCAGTCAAGGGTAGCCTAGGGTTAGGGTTAGGCTTAGGGTTAGGGTTAGGGTACGGCTTAGAGTACGGGTTCGGGGAGGGGTTCGAGTACGGCGTAGGGTATGGGTTAGGGTTAGGGTTAGGGTTCGTGTTAGTGTTAGGGCTCGGTTTAGGGTACGTGTTAGGATTAGGGTACGTGTTAGGGTTAGGGTAGGGGTTAGGGTTATGGTACGCTTTAGAGTTAGGGTAGTTATTAAACCTATCCCACTCTCTAGATACCCCTTAGCACGTAAAGGAATATTATTTGGGGGTCCAGCCATGGAGAAGAGTTTAGACACTAGGATAAGATAAGGAACACACCCAGTATAAAGAAATCACATTAGGATTCTCTTTTTAAGCTGTTCCTTAAAACACTAGTGCTTAGGAAATCTAATGTAGGCAGAAGCAGTCATGGGTAGCCTAAGGTTAGGGTTAGGCTTAGGGTTAGGGTTAGGGTACGGCTTAGGGTACGGGTTCGGGGACGGGTTCGGGTACGGCGTAGGGTATGGGTTAGGGTTAGGGTTAGGGTTAGTGTTAGGGTTAGGGCTCGGTTTAGGGTATGGGTTAGGTTCAGGGTACGGGTTAGGGTTAGGGTAGGGGTTAGGGTTAGGGTACGCGTTAGGGTTAGGGTAGTTATTAAACCTATCCCACTCTCTAGATACCCCTTAGCACGTAAAGGAATATTATTTGGGGGTCCAGCCATGGAGAAGAGTTTAGACACTAGGATAAGGTAAGGAACACACCCATTATAAAGAAATCACATTAGGATTCTCTTTTTAAGCTGTTCCTTCAAACACTAGTGCTTACGAAATCTATTGGAGGCAGAAGCAGTCAAGGGTAGCCAAGGGTTATGGTTAGGCTTAGGGTTAGGGTTAGGGTACGGCTTAGGTTACGGGTTCGGGGAGGGGTTCGGGTACGGCGTAGGGTATGGATTAGGGTTAGGGTTAGGGTTCGTGTTAGGGTTAGGGCTCGGTTTAGGGTACGGGTTAGGATTAGAGTACGTGTTAGGGTTAGGGTAGGGGTTAGGGTTAGGGTACGCGTTAGGGTTAGGGTAGTTATTAAACCTATCCCACTCTCTAGATACCCCTTAGCACGTAAAGGAATATTATTTGGGGGTCCAGCCATGGAGAAGAGTTTAGACACTAGGATAAGAGAAGGAACACACCCAGTATAAAGAAATCACATTAGGATTCTCTTTTTAAGCTGTTCCTTCAAACACTAGTGCTTAGGAAATCTATTGGAGGCAGAAGCAGTCAAGGGTAGCCTAGGGTTACGGTTAGGCTTAGGGTTAGGGTTAGGGTACGGCTTAGGGTACGGGTTCGGGGAGGGGTTCGGGTACGGCGTAGGGTATGGATTAGGGTTAGGGTTAGAGTTCGTGTTAGGGTTAGGGCTCGGTTTAGGGTACGGGTAAGGATTAGGGTACGTGTTAGGGTTAGGGTAGGGGTTAGGGTTAGGGTACGCATTAGGGTTAGGGTAGTTATTAAACCTATCCCACTCTCTAGATACCCCTTAGCACGTAAAGGAATATTATTTGGTGTCCAGCCATGGAGAAGAGTTTAGACACTAGGATAAGATAAGGAACACACCCATTATAAAGAAATCACATTAGGATTCTCTTTTTAAGCTGTTCCTTAAAACACTAGTGCTTAGGAAATCTATTGGAGGCAGAAGCAGCCAAGGGTAGCCTAGGGTTAGGGTTAGGTTTAGGGTTAGGGTTAGGGTACGGCTTAGGTTACGGGTTCGGGGAGGGGTTCGGGTACGGCGTAGGGTAGGGGTTAGGGTTAGGGTTAGGGTTAGGGTTAGTGTTAGGGTTAGGCCTCGGTTTAGGGTACGGGTTAGGATTAGGGTACGTTTTAGGGTTAGGGTAGGGGTTAGGGTTAGGGTACGCGTTAGGGTTAGGGTAGTTATTAAACCTATCCCACTCTCTAGGTACCCCTTAGCACGTAAAGGAATATTATTTGGGGGTTCAGCCATGGAGAAGAGTTTAGACACTAGGATAAGATAAGGAACACACCCATTATAAAGAAATCACATTAGGATTCTCTTTTTAAGCTGTTCCTTAAAACACTAGTGCTTAGGAAATCTATTGGAGGCAGAAGCAGTCAAGGGTAGCCTAGGGTTACGGTTAGGCTTAGGGTTAGGGTTAGGGTACGGCTTAGGGTACGGGTTCGGGGAGGGGTTCGGGTACGGCGTAGGGTATGGGTTAGGGTTAGGGTTAGGGTTCGTGTTAGGGTTAGGGCTCGGTTTAGGGTACGGGTTAGGATTAGGGTACGTGTTAGGGTTAGGGTAGGGGTTAGGGTTAGGGTACGCTTTAGGGTTAGGGTAGTTATTAAACCTATCCCACTCTCTAGATACCCCTTAGCACGTAAAGGAATATTACTTGGGGGTCCAGCCATGGAGAAGAGTTTAGACACTAGGATAAGATAAGGAACACACCCATTATAAAGAAATCACATTAGGATTCTCTTTTTAAGCTGTTCCTTAAAACACTAGTGCTTAGGAAATCTATTGGAGGCAGATGCACCCAAGGGTACCCTAGGGTTAGGGTTAGGCTTAGGGTTAGGGTTAGGGTACAGCTTAGGTTACGGGTTCGGGGAGGGGTCCGGGTACGGCGTAGGGTATGGGTTAGGGTTAGGGTTAGGGTTAGGGTTAGTGTTAGGGTTAGGGCTCGGTTTAGGGTACGGGTTAGGATTAGGGTACGTGTTAGGGTTAGGGGTTAGGGTTAGGGTACGCGTTAGGGTTAGGGTAGTTATTAAACCTATCCCACTCTCTAGATACCCCTTAGCACGTAAAGAAATATTATTTGGGGGTCCAGACATGGAGAAGAGTTTAGACACGAGGATAAGATAAGGAACACACCCATTATAAAGAAATCACATTAGGATTCTCTTTTTAAGCTGTTCCTTAAAACACTAGTACTTAGGAAATCTATTGGAGGCAGAAGCAGTCAAGGGTAGCCTAGGGTTAGGGTTAGGCTTAGGGTTAGGGTTAGGGTACGGCTTAGGGTATGGGTTCGGGGAGGGGTTCGGGTACGGCGTATTGTATGGGTTAGGGTTAGGGTTCGTGTTAGGGTTAAGGCTCGGTTTAGGGTACGGGTTAGGATTAGGGTACGTGTTAGGGTTAGGGTAGGGGTTAGGGTTAGGGTACGCTTTAGGGTTAGGGTAGTTATTAAACCTATCCCACTCTCTAGATACCCCTTAGCACGTAAAGGAATATTATTTGGGGGTCCAGCCATGGAGAAGAGTTTAGACACTAGGATAAGATAAGGAACACACCCATTATAAAGAAATCACATTAGGATTCTCTTTTTAAGCTGTTCCTTAAAACACTAGTGCTTAGGAAATCTATTGGAGGCAGAAGCAGTCAAGGGTAGCCTAGGGTTAGGGATAGGCTTAGGGTTAGGGTTAGGGTATGGCTTTGGGTACGGGTTCGGGGAGGGGTTCGGGTACGGCGTAGGGTATGGGTTAGGGTTAGGGTTAGGGTAAGTGTTAGGGTTAGGGCTCGGTTTAGGGTACGGGTTAGGATTAGGGTACGTGTTAGGGTTAGGGTAGGGGTTAGGGTTAGGGTACGCGTTAGGGTTAGGGTAGTTATTAAACCTATCCCACTCTCTAGATACCCCTTAGCACGTAAAGGAATATTATTTGGAGTTCCAGCCATGGAGAAGAGTTTAGACACTAGGATAAGATAAGGAACACACACATTATAAAGAAATCACATTAGGATTCTCTTTTTAAGCTGTTCCTTAAAACACTAGTGCTTAGGAAATCTATTGGAGGCAGAAGCAGTCAAGGGTAGCCTAGGGTTAGGGTTAGGCTTAGGGTTAGGGTTAGGGTACGGCTTAGGGTACGGGTTTGGGGAGGGGTTCGGGTATGGCGTAGGGTATGGGTTAGGGTTAGGGTTAGGGTTCGTGTTAGTGTTAGGGCTCGGTTTAGGGTACGGGTTAGGATTAGGGTACGTGTTAGGGTTAGGGTAGGGGTTAGGGTTAGGGTACGCGTTAGGGTTAGGGTAGTTATTAAACCTATCCCACTCTCTAGGTACCCCTTAGCACGTAAAGGAATATTATTTGGGGGTCCAGCCATGGAGAAGAGTTTAGACACTAGGATAAGATAAGGAACACACCCATTATAAAGAAATCACATTAGGATTCTCTTTTTAAGCTGTTCCTTAAAACACTAGTGCTTAGGAAATCTATTGGAGGCAGAAGCAGTCAAGGGTAGCCTAGGGTTAGTGTTAGGCTTAGGGTTAGGGTTAGGGTACGGCTTAGGTTACGGGTTCGGGGAGGGGTTCGGGTATGGCGTAGGGTATGGGTTAGGGTTAGGGTTAGGGTTAGTGTTAGCGTTAGGGCTCGGTTTAGGATACGTGTTAGGATTAGGGTACGTGTTAGGGTTAGGGTAGGGGTTAGGGTTAGGGTACGCGTTAGGGTTAGGGTAGTTATTAAAACTGTCCCACTCTCTAGATACCACTTAGCACGTAAAGGAATATTATTTGGGGGTCCAGCCATGGAGAAGAGTTTAGACACTAGGATAAGATAAGGAACACACCCATTATAAGGAAATCACATTACGATTCTCTTTTTAAGCTGTTCCTTAAAACACTACTGCTTAGGAAATCTATTGGAGGCAGAAGCAGTCAAGGGTAGCCTAGGGTTAGGGTTAGGCTTAGGGTTAGGGTTAGGGTACGGCTTAGGTTACGGGTTCGGGGAGGGGTTCGGGTACGGCGTAGGGTATGGGTTAGGGTTAGGGTTAGGGTTCGTGTTAGGGTTAGGGCTCGGTTTAGGGTACGGGTTAGGGTTAGGGTACGTTTTAGGGTTAGGGTAGGGGTTAGAGTTAGGGTACGCGTTAGGGTTAGGGTAGTTATTAAACCTATCCCACTCTCTAGATACCCCTTAGCATGTAAAGGAATATTATTTGGGGGTCCAGCCATGGAGAAGAGTTTAGACACTAGGATAAGATAAGGAACACACCCATTATAAAGAAATCACATTAGGATTCTCTTTTTAAGCTGTTCCTTAAAACACTAGTGCTTAGGAAATCTATTGGAGGCAGAAGCAGTCAAGGGTAGCCTAGGGTTAGGGTTAGGCTTAGGGTTAGGGTTAGGGTACGGCTTAGGGTACGGGTTCGGGGAGGGGTTCGGGTACGGCGCAGGGTATGGGTTAGGGTTAGGGTTAGGGTTAGTGTTAGGGTTAGGGCTCGGTTTAGGGTACGGGTTAGGATTAGGGTACGTGTTAGGGTTAGGGTAGGGGTTAGGGTTAGGGTACGCGTTAGGGTTAGGGTAGTTATTAAACCTATCCCACTCTCTAGATACCCCTTAGCACGTAAAGGAATATTATTTGGGGGTCCAGCCATGGAGAAGAGTTTAGACACTAGGATAAGATAAGGAACACACCCATTATAAAGAAATCACATTAGGATTCTCTTTTTAAGCTGTTCCTTCAAACACTAGTGCTTAGGAAATCTATTGGAGGCAGAAGCAGTCAAGGGTAGCCTAGGGTTAGGGTTAGGCTTAGGGTTAGGGTTAGGGTACGGCTTAGGGTACGGGTTCGGGGAGGGGTTCGGGTACAGCGTAGGGTATGGATTAGGGTTAGGGTTAGGGTTCGTGTTAGGGTTAGGGCTCGGTTTAGGGTACGGGTTAGGATTAGGGTACGTGTTAGGGTTAGGGTAGGGGTTAGGGTTAGGGTACGCGTTAGGGTTAGGGTAGTTATTAAACCTATCCCACTCTCTAGATACCCCTTAGCACGTAAAGGAATATTATTTGGGGGTCCAGCCATGGAGAAGAGTTTAGACACTAGGATAAGATAAGGAACACACCCAGTATAAAGAAATCACATTAGGATCCTCTTTTTAAGCTGTTCCTTAAAACACTAGTGCTTAGGAAATCTATTGGAGGCAGAAGCAGTCAAGGGTAGCCTAGGGTTAGGGTTAGGCTTAGGGTTAGGGTTAGGGTACGGCTTTGTGTATGGGTTCGGGGAGAGGTTCGGGTACGGCGTAGGGTATGGGTTAGGGTTAGGGTAAGTGTTAGGGTTAGGGCTCGGTTTAGGGTACGGGTTAGGATTAGGGTACGTGTTAGGGTTAGGGTAGGGGTTAGGGTTAGGGTACGCGTTAGGGTTAGGGTAGTTATTAAACGTATCCCACTCTCTAGATACCCCTTAGCACGTAAAGGAATATTATTTGGAGTTCCAGCCATGGAGAAGAGATTAGACACTAGGATAAGATAAGGAACACACCCATTATAAAGAAATCACATTAGGATTCTCTTTTTAAGCTGTTCCTTAAAACACTAGTGCTTAGGAAATCTATTGGAGGCAGAAGCAGTCAAGGGTAGCCTAGGGTTAGGGTTAGGCTTAGGGTTAGGGTTAGGGTACGGCTTAGGGTAGGGGTTCGGGGAGGGGTTCGGGTACGGCGTAGGGTATGGGTTAGGGTTAGGGTTAGGGTTAGTGTTAGGGTTAGGGCTCGGTTTAGGGTACGGGTTAGGATTAGGGTACGTGTTAGGGTTAGTATAGGGGGTAGGGTTAGGGTACGCGTGAGCGTTAGGCTAGTTATTAAACCTTTCCCACTCTCTTGATACCCCTCAGCAAGTAAAGAATATTATTTGGGGGTCCAGCCATGGAGAAGAGTTTAGACACTAGGATAAGATAAGGAACACACCCATTATAAAGAAATCACATTAGGATTCTCTTTTTAAGCTGTTCCTTAAAAAACTAGTGCTTAGGAAATCTATTGGAGGCAGAAGCAGTCAAGGGTAGCCTAGGGTTAGGGTTAGGGTTAGGGTACGGCTTAGGGTACGGTTCCGGGGAGGGGATCGGGTACGGCGTAGGGTATGGGTTAGGGTTAGTGTTCGTGTTAGGGTTAGGGCTCGGTTTAGGGTACGGGTTAGGATTAGGGTACGTGTTAGGGTTAGGGTAGGGGTTAGGGTTAGGGTACGCGTTAGGGTTAGGGTAGTTATTTTTTTTTTTTTTTTTTTTTATAAAGTCTCTTTATTCTTTTTTTTTTTTTTAATTAATTAATTAATTAATTTATGGTTGTGTTGGGTCTTCGTTTCTGTGCGAGGGCTTCCTCTAGTTGTGGCAAGTGGGGTCCACTCTTCATCGCGGTGCGCGGGCCTCTCACTATCGCGGCCTCTCCTGTTGGGGAGCACAGGCTCCAGACACGCAGGCTCAGCAATTGTGGCTCACGGGCCTAGTCGCTCCACGGCATGTGGGATCTTCCCAGACCAGGGCTGGAACCCGTGTCCCCTGCATTGGCAGGCAGATTCTCAACCACTGCGCCACCAGGGAAGCCCTAGGGTAGTTATTAAACCTATCCCACTCTCTAGATACCACTTAGCACGTAAAGGAATATTATTTGGGGGTCCAGCCATGGAGAAGAGTTTAGACACTAGGATAAGATAAGGAACACACCCATTATAAGGAAATCACATTAGGATTCTCTTTTTAAGCTGTTCCTTAAAACACTAGTGCTTAGGAAATCTACTGGAGGCAGAAGCAGTCAAGGGTAGCCTAGGGTTAGGGTTAGGTTTAGGGTACGGCTTAGGGTACGGTTTTGGGGAGGGGATCGGGTACGGCGTAGGGTATGGGATAGGGTTAGGGTTAGTTTTAGGGTTAGGGCTCGATTTAGGGTACGGGTTAGGATTAGGGTACGTGTTAGGGTTAGGGTAGGGGTTAGGGTTAGGGTACGCGTTAGGGTTAGGGTAGTTATTAAACCTATCCCACTCTCTAGATACCCCTTAGCACGTAAAGGAATATTATTTGGGGGTCCAGCCATGGAGAAGAGTTTAGACACTAGGATAAGATAAGGAACACACCCATTATAAAGAAATCACATTAGGATTCTCTTTTTAAGCTGTTCCTTAAAACACTAGTGCTTAGGAAATCTATTGGAGGCAGAAGCAGTCAAGGGTAGCCTAGGGTTAGGGTTAGGCTTAGGGTTAGGGTTAGGGTACGGCTTCGGGTATGGGTTCGGGGAGGGGTTCGGGTACGGCGTAGGGTAAGGGTTAGTGTTAGGGTTAGGGTTCGTGTTAGGGTTAGGGCTCGGTTTAGGGTACGGGTTAGGATTAGGGTACGTGTTAGGGTTAGGGTAGGGGTTAGGGTTAGGGTACGCTTTAGGATTAGGGTAGTTATTAAACCTATGCCACTCTCTAGATACCCCTTAGCACGTAAAGGAATATTATTTGGGGGTCCAGCCATGGAGAAGAGTTTAGACACTAGGATAAGATAAGGAACACACCCATTATAAAGAAATCACATTAGGATTCTCTTTTTAAGCTGTTCCTTAAAACACTAGTGCTTAGGAAATCTATTGGAGGCAGAAGCAGTCAAGGGTAGCCTAGGGTTAGGGTTAGGCTTAGGGTTAGGGTTAGGGTACGGCTTTGGGTACGGGTTCGGGGAGAGGTTCGGGTACGGCGTAGGGTATGGGTTAGGGTTAGGGTTAGGGTAAGTGTTAGGGTTAGGGCTCGGTTTAGGGTACGGGTTAGGATTAGGGTACGTGTTAGGGTTAGGGTAGGGGTTAGGGTTAGGGTACGCGTTAGGGTTAGGGTAGTTATTAAACCTATCCCACTCTCTAGATACCCCTTAGCACGTAAAGGAATATTATTTAGAGTTCCAGCCATGGAGAAGAGTTTAGACACTAGGATAAGATAAGGAACACACCCATTATAAAGAAATCACATTAGGATTCTCTTTTTAAGCTGTTCCTTAAAACACTAGTGCTTAGGAAATCTATTGGAGGCAGAAGCAGTCAAGGGTAGCCTAGGGTTAGGGTTAGGCTTAGGGTTAGGGTTAGGGTACGGCTTTGGGTACGGGTTCGGGGAGAGGTTCGGGTACGGCGTAGGGTATGGGTTAGGGTTAGGGTTAGGGTTAGTGTTAGGGTTAGGGCTCGGTTTAGGGTACGGGTTAGGATTAGGGTACGTGTTAGGGTTAGTGTAGGGGTCAGGGTTAGGGTACGCGTTAGCGTTAGGCTAGTTATTAAACCTTTCCCAGTCTCTGGATACCCCTCAGCACGTATAGAATATTATTTGGGGGTCCAGCCATGGAGAAGAGTTTAGACACTAGGATAAGATAAGGAACACACCCATTATAAAGAAATCACATTAGGATTCTCTTTTTAAGCTGTTCCTTAAAAAACTAGTGCTTAGGAAATCTATTGGAGGCAGAAGCAGTCAAGGGTAGCCTAGGGTTAGGGTTAGGGTTAGGGTACGGCTTAGGGTACGGTTTTGGGGAGGGGATCGGGTACGGCGTAGGGTATGGGTTAGGGTTAGGGTTAGTTTTAGGGTTAGGGCTCGGTTTAGGGTACGGGTTAGGATTACGGTACGTGTTAGGGTTAGGGTAGGGGTTAGGGTTACGGTACGCGTTAGGGTTAGGGTAGTTATTAAACCTATCCCACTCTCTAGATACCCCTTAGCACGTAAAGGAATATTATTTGGGGGTCCAGCCATGGAGAAGAGTTTAGACACTAGGATAAGATAAGGAACACACCCATTATAAAGAAATCACATAAGGATTCATTTTTAAGCTGTTCCTTCAAACACTAGTACTTAGGAAATCTATTGGAGGCAGAAGCAGTCAAGGGTAGCCAAGGGTTAGGGTTAGGCTTAGGGTTAGGCTTAGGGTACGGCTTAGGGTACGGGTTCGGGGAGGGGTTCGAGTACGGCGTAGGGTATGGGTTAGGGTTAGGGTTAGGGTTCGTGTTAGGGTTAGGGCTCGGTTTAGGGTACGGGTTAGGATTAGGGTACGTGTTAGGGTTAGTGTAGGGGGTAGGGTTAGGGTACGCGTTAGCGTTAGGCTAGTTATTAAACCTTTCCCACTCTCTTGATACCCCTCAGCACGTAAAGAATATTATTTGGGGGTCCAGCCATGGAGAAGAGTTTTGACACTAGGATAAGATAAGGAACACACCCATTATAAAGAAATCACATTAGGATTCTCTTTTTAAGCTGTTCCTTAAAAAACTAGTGCTTAGGAAATCTATTGGAGGCAGAAGCAGTCAAGGGTAGCCTAGGGTTAGGGTTAGGGTTAGGGTACGGCTTAGGGTACGGTTTCGGGGAGGGGATCGGGTACGGCGTAGGGTATGGGTTAGGGTTAGGGTTAGTTTCAGGTTTAGGGCTCGGTTTAGGGTATGGGTTAGGATTACGGTACGTGTTAGGGTTAGGGTAGGGGTTAGGGTTACGGTACGCGTTAGGGTTAGGGTAGTTATTAAACCTATCCCACTCTCTAGATACCCCTTAGCACGTAAAGGAATATTATTTGGGGGTCCAGCCATGGAGAAGAGTTTAGACACTAGGATAAGATAAGGAACACACCCATTATAAAGAAATCACATTAGGATTCGCTTTTAAAGCTGTTCCTTCAAACACTAGTGCTTAGGAAATCTATTGGAGGCAGAAGCAGTCAAGGGTAGCCTAGGGTTAGGGTTAGGCTTAGGGTTAGGGTTAGGGTACGGCTTAGAGTACGGGTTCGGGGAGGGGTTCGAGTACGGCGTAGGGTATGGGTTAGGGTTAGGGTTAGGGTTCGTGTTAGTGTTAGGGCTCGGTTTAGGGTACGTGTTAGGATTAGGGTACGTGTTAGGGTTAGGGTAGGGGTTAGGGTTATGGTACGCTTTAGAGTTAGGGTAGTTATTAAACCTATCCCACTCTCTAGATACCCCTTAGCACGTAAAGGAATATTATTTGGGGGTCCAGCCATGGAGAAGAGTTTAGACACTAGGATAAGATAAGGAACACACCCAGTATAAAGAAATCACATTAGGATTCTCTTTTTAAGCTGTTCCTTAAAACACTAGTGCTTAGGAAATCTAATGTAGGCAGAAGCAGTCATGGGTAGCCTAAGGTTAGGGTTAGGCTTAGGGTTAGGGTTAGGGTACGGCTTAGGGTACGGGTTCGGGGACGGGTTCGGGTACGGCGTAGGGTATGGGTTAGGGTTAGGGTTAGGGTTAGTGTTAGGGTTAGGGCTCGGTTTAGGGTATGGGTTAGGTTCAGGGTACGGGTTAGGGTTAGGGTAGGGGTTAGGGTTAGGGTACGCGTTAGGGTTAGGGTAGTTATTAAACCTATCCCACTCTCTAGATACCCCTTAGCACGTAAAGGAATATTATTTGGGGGTCCAGCCATGGAGAAGAGTTTAGACACTAGGATAAGGTAAGGAACACACCCATTATAAAGAAATCACATTAGGATTCTCTTTTTAAGCTGTTCCTTCAAACACTAGTGCTTACGAAATCTATTGGAGGCAGAAGCAGTCAAGGGTAGCCAAGGGTTATGGTTAGGCTTAGGGTTAGGGTTAGGGTACGGCTTAGGTTACGGGTTCGGGGAGGGGTTCGGGTACGGCGTAGGGTATGGATTAGGGTTAGGGTTAGGGTTCGTGTTAGGGTTAGGGCTCGGTTTAGGGTACGGGTTAGGATTAGAGTACGTGTTAGGGTTAGGGTAGGGGTTAGGGTTAGGGTACGCGTTAGGGTTAGGGTAGTTATTAAACCTATCCCACTCTCTAGATACCCCTTAGCACGTAAAGGAATATTATTTGGGGGTCCAGCCATGGAGAAGAGTTTAGACACTAGGATAAGATAAGGAACACACCCAGTATAAAGAAATCACATTAGGATTCTCTTTTTAAGCTGTTCCTTCAAACACTAGTGCTTAGGAAATCTATTGGAGGCAGAAGCAGTCAAGGGTAGCCTAGGGTTAGAGTTAGGCTTAGGGTTAGGGTTAGGGTACGGCTTAGGGTACGGGTTCGGGGAGGGGTTCGGGTACGGCGTAGGGTATGGATTAGGGTTAGGGTTAGAGTTCGTGTTAGGGTTAGGGCTCGGTTTAGGGTACGGGTAAGGATTAGGGTACGTGTTAGGGTTAGGGTAGGGGTTAGGGTTAGGGTACGCATTAGGGTTAGGGTAGTTATTAAACCTATCCCACTCTCTAGATACCCCTTAGCACGTAAAGGAATATTATTTGGTGTCCAGCCATGGAGAAGAGTTTAGACACTAGGATAAGATAAGGAACACACCCATTATAAAGAAATCACATTAGGATTCTCTTTTTAAGCTGTTCCTTAAAACACTAGTGCTTAGGAAATCTATTGGAGGCAGAAGCAGTCAAGGGTAGGCTAGGGTTAGGGTTAGGCTTAGGGTTAGGGTTAGGGTACGGCTTTGGGTACGGGTTCGGAGAGGGGTTCGGGTACGGCGCAGGGTATGGGTTAGGGTTAGGGTTAGGGTTAGTGTTAGGGTTAGGGCTCGGTTTAGGGTACGGGTTAGGATTAGGGTACGTGTTAGGGTTAGGGTAGGGGTTAGGGTTAAGGTACGCGTTAGGGTTAGGGTAGTTATTAAACCTATCCCACTCTCTAGATACCCCTTAGCACGTAAAGGAATATTATTTGGGGGTCCAGCCATGGAGAAGCGTTTAGACACTAGGATAAGATAAGGAACACACCCATTATAAAGAAATCACATTAGGATTCTCTTTTTAAGCTGTTCCTTAAAACACTAGTGCTTAGGAAATCTATTGGAGGCAGAAGCAGTCAAGGGTAGCCTAGGGTTAGGGTTAGGCTTAGGGTTAGGGTTAGGGTACGGCTTCGGGTATGGGTTCGGGGAGGGGTTCGGGTACGGCGTAGGGTATGGGTTAGGGTTAGGGTTAGGGTTAGGGTTAGTGTTAGGGTTAGGGCTCGGTTTAGGGTATGGGTTAGGTGTAGGGTACGTGTTAGGGTTAGGGTAGGGGTTAGGGTTAGGGTACGCGTTAGGGTTAGGGTAGTTATTAAACCTATCCCACTCTCTAGATACCCCTTAGCACGTAAAGGAATATTATTTGGGGGTCCAGCCATGGAGAAGAGTTTAGACACTAGGATAAGATAAGGAACACACCCATTATAAAGAAATCACATTAGGATTCTCTTTTTAAGCTGTTCCTTCAAACACTAGTGCTTAGGAAATCTATTGTAGGCAGAAGCAGTCAAGGGTAGCCTAGGGTTAGGGTTAGGCTTAGGGTTAGGGTTAGGGTACGGCTTTGGGTACGGGTTCGGGGAGAGGTTCGGGTACGGCGTAGGGTATGGGTTAGGGTTAGGGTTAGGGTAAGTGTTAGGGTTAGGGCTCGGTTTAGGGTACGGGTTAGGATTAGGGTACGTGTTAGGGTTAGGGTAGGGGTTAGGGTTAGGGTACGCGTTAGGGTTAGGGTAGTTATTAAACCTATCCCACTCTCTAGATACCCCTTAGCACGTAAAGGAATATTATTTAGAGTTCCAGCCATGGAGAAGAGTTTAGACACTAGGATAAGATAAGGAACACACCCATTATAAAGAAATCACATTAGGATTCTCTTTTTAAGCTGTTCCTTAAAACACTAGTGCTTAGGAAATCTATTGGAGGCAGAAGCAGTCAAGGGTAGCCTAGGGTTAGGGTTAGGCTTAGGGTTAGGGTTAGGGTACGGCTTTGGGTACGGGTTCGGGGAGAGGTTCGGGTACGGCGTAGGGTATGGGTTAGGGTTAGGGTTAGGGTTAGTGTTAGGGTTAGGGCTCGGTTTAGGGTACGGGTTAGGATTAGGGTACGTGTTAGGGTTAGTGTAGGGGTCAGGGTTAGGGTACGCGTTAGCGTTAGGCTAGTTATTAAACCTTTCCCAGTCTCTGGATACCCCTCAGCACGTATAGAATATTATTTGGGGGTCCAGCCATGGAGAAGAGTTTAGACACTAGGATAAGATAAGGAACACACCCATTATAAAGAAATCACATTAGGATTCTCTTTTTAAGCTGTTCCTTAAAAAACTAGTGCTTAGGAAATCTATTGGAGGCAGAAGCAGTCAAGGGTAGCCTAGGGTTAGGGTTAGGGTTAGGGTACGGCTTAGGGTACGGTTTTGGGGAGGGGATCGGGTACGGCGTAGGGTATGGGTTAGGGTTAGGGTTAGTTTTAGGGTTAGGGCTCGGTTTAGGGTACGGGTTAGGATTACGGTACGTGTTAGGGTTAGGGTAGGGGTTAGGGTTACGGTACGCGTTAGGGTTAGGGTAGTTATTAAACCTATCCCACTCTCTAGATACCCCTTAGCACGTAAAGGAATATTATTTGGGGGTCCAGCCATGGAGAAGAGTTTAGACACTAGGATAAGATAAGGAACACACCCATTATAAAGAAATCACATAAGGATTCATTTTTAAGCTGTTCCTTCAAACACTAGTACTTAGGAAATCTATTGGAGGCAGAAGCAGTCAAGGGTAGCCAAGGGTTAGGGTTAGGCTTAGGGTTAGGCTTAGGGTACGGCTTAGGGTACGGGTTCGGGGAGGGGTTCGAGTACGGCGTAGGGTATGGGTTAGGGTTAGGGTTAGGGTTCGTGTTAGGGTTAGGGCTCGGTTTAGGGTACGGGTTAGGATTAGGGTACGTGTTAGGGTTAGTGTAGGGGGTAGGGTTAGGGTACGCGTTAGCGTTAGGCTAGTTATTAAACCTTTCCCACTCTCTTGATACCCCTCAGCACGTAAAGAATATTATTTGGGGGTCCAGCCATGGAGAAGAGTTTTGACACTAGGATAAGATAAGGAACACACCCATTATAAAGAAATCACATTAGGATTCTCTTTTTAAGCTGTTCCTTAAAAAACTAGTGCTTAGGAAATCTATTGGAGGCAGAAGCAGTCAAGGGTAGCCTAGGGTTAGGGTTAGGGTTAGGGTACGGCTTAGGGTACGGTTTCGGGGAGGGGATCGGGTACGGCGTAGGGTATGGGTTAGGGTTAGGGTTAGTTTCAGGTTTAGGGCTCGGTTTAGGGTATGGGTTAGGATTACGGTACGTGTTAGGGTTAGGGTAGGGGTTAGGGTTACGGTACGCGTTAGGGTTAGGGTAGTTATTAAACCTATCCCACTCTCTAGATACCCCTTAGCACGTAAAGGAATATTATTTGGGGGTCCAGCCATGGAGAAGAGTTTAGACACTAGGATAAGATAAGGAACACACCCATTATAAAGAAATCACATTAGGATTCGCTTTTAAAGCTGTTCCTTCAAACACTAGTGCTTAGGAAATCTATTGGAGGCAGAAGCAGTCAAGGGTAGCCTAGGGTTAGGGTTAGGCTTAGGGTTAGGGTTAGGGTACGGCTTAGAGTACGGATTCGGGGAGGGGTTCGAGTACGGCGTAGGGTATGGGTTAGGGTTAGGGTTAGGGTTCGTGTTAGTGTTAGGGCTCGGTTTAGGGTACGTGTTAGGATTAGGGTACGTGTTAGGGTTAGGGTAGGGGTTAGGGTTATGGTACGCTTTAGAGTTAGGGTAGTTATTAAACCTATCCCACTCTCTAGATACCCCTTAGCACGTAAAGGAATATTATTTGGGGGTCCAGCCATGGAGAAGAGTTTAGACACTAGGATAAGATAAGGAACACACCCAGTATAAAGAAATCACATTAGGATTCTCTTTTTAAGCTGTTCCTTAAAACACTAGTGCTTAGGAAATCTAATGTAGGCAGAAGCAGTCATGGGTAGCCTAAGGTTAGGGTTAGGCTTAGGGTTAGGGTTAGGGTACGGCTTAGGGTACGGGTTCGGGGACGGGTTCGGGTACGGCGTAGGGTATGGGTTAGGGTTAGGGTTAGGGTTAGTGTTAGGGTTAGGGCTCGGTTTAGGGTATGGGTTAGGTTCAGGGTACGGGTTAGGGTTAGGGTAGGGGTTAGGGTTAGGGTACGCGTTAGGGTTAGGGTAGTTATTAAACCTATCCCACTCTCTAGATACCCCTTAGCACGTAAAGGAATATTATTTGGGGGTCCAGCCATGGAGAAGAGTTTAGACACTAGGATAAGGTAAGGAACACACCCATTATAAAGAAATCACATTAGGATTCTCTTTTTAAGCTGTTCCTTCAAACACTAGTGCTTACGAAATCTATTGGAGGCAGAAGCAGTCAAGGGTAGCCAAGGGTTATGGTTAGGCTTAGGGTTAGGGTTAGGGTACGGCTTAGGTTACGGGTTCGGGGAGGGGTTTGGGTACGGCGTAGGGTATGGATTAGGGTTAGGGTTAGGGTTCGTGTTAGGGTTAGGGCTCGGTTTAGGGTACGGGTTAGGATTAGAGTACGTGTTAGGGTTAGGGTAGGGGTTAGGGTTAGGGTACGCGTTAGGGTTAGGGTAGTTATTAAACCTATCCCACTCTCTAGATACCCCTTAGCACGTAAAGGAATATTATTTGGGGGTCCAGCCATGGAGAAGAGTTTAGACACTAGGATAAGATAAGGAACACACCCAGTATAAAGAAATCACATTAGGATTCTCTTTTTAAGCTGTTCCTTCAAACACTAGTGCTTAGGAAATCTATTGGAGGCAGAAGCAGTCAAGGGTAGCCTAGGGTTAGAGTTAGGCTTAGGGTTAGGGTTAGGGTACGGCTTAGGGTACGGGTTCGGGGAGGGGTTCGGGTACGGCGTAGGGTATGGATTAGGGTTAGGGTTAGAGTTCGTGTTAGGGTTAGGGCTCGGTTTAGGGTACGGGTAAGGATTAGGGTACGTGTTAGGGTTAGGGTAGGGGTTAGGGTTAGGGTACGCATTAGGGTTAGGGTAGTTATTAAACCTATCCCACTCTCTAGATACCCCTTAGCACGTAAAGGAATATTATTTGGTGTCCAGCCATGGAGAAGAGTTTAGACACTAGGATAAGATAAGGAACACACCCATTATAAAGAAATCACATTAGGATTCTCTTTTTAAGCTGTTCCTTAAAACACTAGTGCTTAGGAAATCTATTGGAGGCAGAAGCAGTCAAGGGTAGGCTAGGGTTAGGGTTAGGCTTAGGGTTAGGGTTAGGGTACGGCTTTGGGTACGGGTTCGGAGAGGGGTTCGGGTACGGCGCAGGGTATGGGTTAGGGTTAGGGTTAGGGTTAGTGTTAGGGTTAGGGCTCGGTTTAGGGTACGGGTTAGGATTAGGGTACGTGTTAGGGTTAGGGTAGGGGTTAGGGTTAAGGTACGCGTTAGGGTTAGGGTAGTTATTAAACCTATCCCACTCTCTAGATACCCCTTAGCACGTAAAGGAATATTATTTGGGGGTCCAGCCATGGAGAAGCGTTTAGACACTAGGATAAGATAAGGAACACACCCATTATAAAGAAATCACATTAGGATTCTCTTTTTAAGCTGTTCCTTAAAACACTAGTGCTTAGGAAATCTATTGGAGGCAGAAGCAGTCAAGGGTAGCCTAGGGTTAGGGTTAGGCTTAGGGTTAGGGTTAGGGTACGGCTTCGGGTATGGGTTCGGGGAGGGGTTCGGGTACGGCGTAGGGTATGGGTTAGGGTTAGGGTTAGGGTTAGGGTTAGTGTTAGGGTTAGGGCTCGGTTTAGGGTATGGGTTAGGTGTAGGGTACGTGTTAGGGTTAGGGTAGGGGTTAGGGTTAGGGTACGCGTTAGGGTTAGGGTAGTTATTAAACCTATCCCACTCTCTAGATACCCCTTAGCACGTAAAGGAATATTATTTGGGGGTCCAGCCATGGAGAAGAGTTTAGACACTAGGATAAGATAAGGAACACACCCATTATAAAGAAATCACATTAGGATTCTCTTTTTAAGCTGTTCCTTCAAACACTAGTGCTTAGGAAATCTATTGTAGGCAGAAGCAGTCAAGGGTAGCCTAGGGTTAGGGTTAGGCTTAGGGTTAGGGTTAGGGTACGGCTTAGGGTACGGGTTCGGGGAGGGGTTCGGGTACGGCGTAGGGTATGGGTTAGGGTTAGGGTTAGGGTTCGTGTTAGGGTTAGGGCTCGGTTTAGGGTACGGGTTAGGATTAGGGTACGTGTTAGGGTTAGGGTAGGGGTTAGGGTTAGGGTACGCTTTAGGGTTAGGGTAGTTATTAAACCTATCCCACTCTCTAGATACCCCTTAGCCCGTAAAGGAATATTATTTGGGGGTCCAGCCATGGAGAAGAGTTTAGACACTATGATAAGATAAGGAACACACCCAGTATAAAGAAATCACATTAGGATTCTCTTTTTAAGCTGTTCCTTAAAACACTAGTGCTTAGGAAATCTATTGGAGGCAGAAGCAGTCATGGGTAGCCTAGGGTTAGGGTTAGGCTTAGGGTTAGGGTTAGGGTACGGCTTAGGGTACGGGTTCGGGGAGGGGTTCGGGTACGGCGTAGGGTATGGGTTAGGGTTAGGGTTAGGGTTCGTGTTAGGGTTAGGGCTCGGTTTAGGGTACGGGTTAGGATTAGGGTACGTGTTAGGGTTAGGGTAGGGGTTAGGGTTAGGGTACGCGTTAGGGTTAGGGTAGTTATTAAACCTATCCCACTCTCTTGATACCCCTTAGCACGTAAAGGAATATTATTTGGGGGTCCAGCCATGGAGAAGAGTTTAGACACTAGTATAAGATAAGGAACACACCCATTATAAAGAAATCACATTAGGATTCTCTTTTTAAGCTGTTCCTTAAAACACTAGTGCTTAGGAAATCTATTGGAGGCAGAAGCAGTCAAGGGTAGCCTAGGGTTAGGGTTAGGCTTAGGGTTACCTTTAGGGTACGGCTTAGGGTACGGGTTCGGGGAGGGGTTCGGGTACGGCGTAGGGTATGGGTTAGGGTTAGGGTTCGTGTTAGGGTTAGGGTAGGGGTTAGGGTTAGGGTACGCGTTAGGGTTAGGGTAGTTATTAAACCTATCCCACTCTCTAGATACCACTTAGCACGTAAAGGAATATTATTTGGGGGTCCAGCCATGGAGAAGAGTTTAGACACTAGGATAAGATAAGGAACACACCCATTATAAGGAAATCACATTAGGATTCTCTTTTTAAGCTGTTCCTTAAAACACTAGTGCTTAGGAAATCTACTGGAGGCAGAAGCAGTCAAGGGTAGCCTAGGGTTAGGGTTCGGGTTAGGGTACGGCTTAGGTTACGGTTTCGGGGAGGGGATCGGGTACGGCGTAGGGTATGGGTTAGGGTTAGGGTTAGTTTTAGGGTTAGGGCTCGGTTTAGGGTATGGGTTAGGATTACGGTACGTGTTAGGGTTAGGGTAGGGGTTAGGGTTAGGGTACGCGTTAGGGTTAGGGTAGTTATTAAACCTATCCCACTCTCTAGATACCCCTTAGCACGTAAAGGAATATTATTTGGGGGTCCAGCCATGGAGAAGAGTTTAGACACTAGGATAAGATAAGGAACACACCCATTATAAAGAAATCACATTAGGATTCGCTTTTAAAGCTGTTCCTTCAAACACTAGTGCTTAGGAAATCTATTGGAGGCAGAAGCAGTCAAGGGTAGCCTAGGGTTAGGGTTAGGCTTAGGGTTAGGGTTAGGGTACGGCTTAGGGTACGGGTTCGGGGAGGGGTTCGAGTACGGCGTAGGGTATGGGTTAGGGTTAGGGTTAGGGTTCGTGTTAGTGTTAGGGCTCGGTTTAGGGTACGTGTTAGGATTAGGGTACGTGTTAGGGTTAGGGTAGGGGTTAGGGTTATGGTACGCTTTAGGGTTAGGGTAGTTATTAAACCTATCCCACTCTCTAGATACCCCTTAGCACGTAAAGGAATATTATTTGGGGGTCCAGCCATGGAGAAGAGTTTAGACACTAGGATAAGATAAGGAACACACCCAGTATAAAGAAATCACATTAGGATTCTCTTTTTAAGCTGTTCCTTAAAACACTAGTGCTTAGGAAATCTAATGTAGGCAGAAGCAGTCATGGGTAGCCTAAGGTTAGGGTTAGGCTTAGGGTTAGGGTTAGGGTACGGCTTAGGGTACGGGTTCGGGGACGGGTTCGGGTACGGCGTAGGGTATGGGTTAGGGTTAGGGTTAGGGTTAGTGTTAGGGTTAGGGCTCGGTTTAGGGTATGGGTTAGGTTCAGGGTACGGGTTAGCGTTAGGGTAGGGGTTAGGGTTAGGGTACGCGTTAGGGTTAGGGTAGTTATTAAACCTATCCCACTCTCTAGATACCCCTTAGCACGTAAAGGAATATTATTTGGGGGTCCAGCCATGGAGAAGAGTTTAGACACTAGGATAAGGTAAGGAACACACCCATTATAAAGAAATCACATTAGGATTCTCTTTTTAAGCTGTTCCTTCAAACACTAGTGCTTACGAAATCTATTGGAGGCAGAAGCAGTCAAGGGTAGCCAAGGGTTATGGTTAGGCTTAGGGTTAGGGTTAGGGTACGGCTTAGGTTACGGGTTCGGGGAGGGGTTCGGGTACGGCGTAGGGTATGGATTAGGGTTAGGGTTAGGGTTCGTGTTAGGGTTAGGGCTCGGTTTAGGGTACGGGTTAGGATTAGAGTACGTGTTAGGGTTAGGGTAGGGGTTAGGGTTAGGGTACGCGTTAGGGTTAGGGTAGTTATTAAACCTATCCCACTCTCTAGATACCCCTTAGCACGTAAAGGAATATTATTTGGGGGTCCAGCCATGGAGAAGAGTTTAGACACTAGGATAAGATAAGGAACACACCCAGTATAAAGAAATCACATTAGGATTCTCTTTTTAAGCTGTTCCTTCAAACACTAGTGCTTAGGAAATCTATTGGAGGCAGAAGCAGTCAAGGGTAGCCTAGGGTTAGAGTTAGGCTTAGGGTTAGGGTTAGGGTACGGCTTCGGGTATGGGTTCGGGGAGGGGTTCGGGTACGGCGTAGGGTATGGGTTAGGGTTAGGGTTAGTGTTAGGGTTAGGGCTCGGTTTAGGGTATGGGTTAGGTGTAGGGTACGTGTTAGGGTTAGGGTAGGGGTTAGGGTTAGGGTACGCGTTAGGGTTAGGGTAGTTATTAAACCTATCCCACTCTCTAGATACCCCTTAGCACGTAAAGGAATATTATTTGGGGGTCCAGCCATGGAGAAGAGTTTAGACACTAGGATAAGATAAGGAACACACCCATTATAAAGAAATCACATTAGGATTCTCTTTTTAAGCTGTTCCTTCAAACACTAGTGCTTAGGAAATCTATTGTAGGCAGAAGCAGTCAAGGGTAGCCTAGGGTTAGGGTTAGGCTTAGGGTTAGGGTTAGGGTACGGCTTAGGGTACGGGTTCGGGGAGGGGTTCGGGTACGGCTTAGGGTATGGGTTAGGGTTAGGGTTAGGGTTCGTGTTAGGGTTAGGGCTCGGTTTAGGGTACGGGTTAGGATTAGGGTTCGTGTTAGGGTTAGGGTAGGGGTTAGGGTTAGGGTACGCTTTAGGGTTAGGGTAGTTATTAAACCTATCCCACTCTCTAGATACCCCTTAGCCCGTAAAGGAATATTATTTGGGGGTCCAGCCATGGAGAAGAGTTTAGACACTAGGATAAGATAAGGAACACACCCAGTATAAAGAAATCACATTAGGATTCTCTTTTTAAGCTGTTCCTTAAAACACTAGTGCTTAGGAAATCTATTGGAGGCAGAAGCAGTCATGGGTAGCCTAGGGTTAGGGTTAGGCTTAGGGTTAGGGTTAGGGTACGGCTTAGGGTACGGGTTCGGGGAGGGGTTCGGGTATGGCGTAGGGTATGGGTTAGGGTTAGGGTTAGGGTTCGTGTTAGGGTTAGGGCTCGGTTTAGGGTACGGGTTAGGATTAGGGTACGTGTTAGGGTTAGGGTAGGGGTTAGGGTTAGGGTACGCGTTAGGGTTAGGGTAGTTATTAAACCTATCCCACTCTCTTGATACCCCTTAGCACGTAAAGGAATATTATTTGGGGGTCCAGCCATGGAGAAGAGTTTAGACACTAGTATAAGATAAGGAACACACCCATTATAAAGAAATCACATTAGGATTCTCTTTTTAAGCTGTTCCTTAAAACACTAGTGCTTAGGAAATCTATTGGAGGCAGAAGCAGCCAAGGGTAGCCTAGGGTTAGGGTTAGGCTTAGGGTTACCTTTAGGGTACGGCTTAGGGTACGGGTTCGGGGAGGGGTTCGGGTACGGCGTAGGGTATGGGTTAGGGTTAGGGTTCGTGTTAGGGTTAGGGTAGGGGTTAGGGTTAGGGTACGCGTTAGGGTTAGGGTAGTTATTAAACCTATCCCACTCTCTAGATACCACTTAGCACGTAAAGGAATATTATTTGGGGGTCCAGCCATGGAGAAGAGTTTAGACACTAGGATAAGATAAGGAACACACCCATTATAAGGAAATCACATTAGGATTCTCTTTTTAAGCTGTTCCTTAAAACACTAGTGCTTAGGAAATCTACTGGAGGCAGAAGCAGTCAAGGGTAGCCTAGGGTTAGGGTTCGGGTTAGGGTACGGCTTAGGTTACGGTTTCGGGGAGGGGATCGGGTACGGCGTAGGGTATGGGTTAGGGTTAGGGTTAGTTGTAGGGTTAGGGCTCGGTTTAGGGTACGGGTTAGGATTACGGTACGTGTTAGGGTTAGGGTAGGGGTTAGGGTTAGGGTACGCGTTAGGGTTAGGGTAGTTATTAAACCTATCCCACTCTCTAGATACCCCTTAGCACGTAAAGGAATATTATTTGGGGGTTCAGCCATGGAGAAGAGTTTAGACACTAAGATAAGATAAGGAACACACCCATTATAAAGAAATCACATTAGGATTCTCTTTTTAAGCTGTTCCTTAAAACACTAGTGCTTAGGAAATCTATTGGAGGCAGAAGCAGTCAAGGGTAGCCTAGGGTTAGGTTTAGGCTTAGGGTTAGGGTTAGGGTACGGCTTAGGGTATGGGTTCGGGGAGGGGTTCGGGTACGGCGTAGGGTATGGGTTAGGGTTAGGGTTAGGGTTCGTGTTAGGGTTAGGGCTCGGTTTAGGGTACGGGTTAGGATTAGGGTACGTGTTAGGGTTAGGGTAGGGGTTAGGGTTAGGGTACGCTTTAGGGTTAGGATAGTTATTAAACCTATGCCACTCTCTAGATACCCCTTAGCACGTAAAGGAATATTATTTGGGGGTCCAGCCATGGAGAAGAGTTTAGACACTAGGATAAGATAAGGAACACACCCATTATAAAGAAATCACATTAGGATTCTCTTTTTAAGCTGTTCCATAAAACACTAGTGCTTAGGAAATCTATTGGAGGCAGAAGCAGTCAAGGGTAGCCTAGGGTTAGGGTTAGGCTTAGGGTTAGGGTTAGGGTACGGCTTTGGGTATGGGTTCGGGGAGAGGTTCGGGTACGGCGTAGGGTATGGGTTAGGGTTAGGGTTAGGGTAAGTGTTAGGGTTAGGGCTCGATTTAGGGTACGGGTTAGGATTAGGGTACGTGTTAGGGTTAGGGTAGGGGTTAGGGTTAGGGTACGCGTTAGGGTTAGGGTAGTTATTAAACCTATCCCACTCTCTAGATACCCCTTAGCACGTAAAGGAATATTATTTGGAGTTCCAGCCATGGAGAAGAGTTTAGACACTAGGATAAGATAAGGAACACACCCATTATAAAGAAATCACATTAGGATTCTCTTTTTAAGCTGTTCCTTAAAACACTAGTGCTTACGAAATCTACTGGAGGCAGAAGCAGTCAAGGGTAGCCTAGGGTTAGGGTTAGGCTTAGGGTTAGGGTTAGGGTACGGCTTTGGGTACGGGTTCGGGGAGGGGTTCGGGTATGGCGTAGGGTATGGGTTAGGGTTAGGGTTAGGGTTAGTGTTAGGGTTAGGGCTCGGTTTAGAGTACGGGTTAGGATTAGGGTAAGTTTTAAGGTTAGTGTAGGGGGTAGGGTTAGGGTACGCGTTAGCGTTAGGCTAGTTATTAAACCTTTCCCACTCTCTTGATAACCCTCAGCACGTAAAGAATATTATTTGGGGGTCCAGCCATGGAGAAGAGTTTAGACACTAGGATAAGGTAAGGAACACACCCATTATCAAGAAATCACATTAGGATTCTCTTTTTAAGCTGTTCCTTGAAAAACTAGTGCTTAGGAAATCTATTGGAGGCAGAAGCAGTCAAGGGTAGCCTAGGGTTAGGGTTAGGGTTAGGGTACGGCTTAGGGTACGGTTTCGGGGAGGGGATCGGGTACGGCGTAGGGTATGGGTTAGGGTTAGGGTTAGTTTTAGGGTTAGGGCTCGGTTTAGGGTACGGGTTAGGATTACGGTACGTGTTAGGGTTAGGGTAGGGGTTAGGGTTAGGGTACGCGTTAGGGTTAGGGGAGTTATTAAACCTATCCCACTCTCTAGATACCCCTTAGCACGTAAAGGAATATTATTTAGGGGTCCAGCCATGGAGAAGAGTTTAGACACTAGGATAAGATAAGGAACACACCCATTATAAAGAAATCACATTAGGATTCTCTTTTAAAGCTGTTCCTTCAAACACTATTGCTTAGGAAATCTATTGGAGGCAGAAGCAGTCAAGGGTAGCCTAGGGTTAGGGTTAGGCTTAGGGTTAGGGTTATGGTACGGCTTAGGGTACGGGTTCGGGAAGGGGTTTGGGTACGGCGTAGGGTATGGGTTAGGGTCAGGGTTAGGGTTCGTGTTAGTGTTAGGGCTCGGTTTAGGGTACGGGTTAGGATTAGGGTACGTGTTAGGGTTAGGGTAGGGGTTAGGGTTAGGGTACGCTTTAGGGTTAGGGTAGTTATTAAACCTATCCCACTCTCTAGATATCCCTTAGCACGTAAAGGAATATTATTTGGGGGTCCAGCCATGGAGAAGAGTTTAGACACTAGGATAAGATAAGGAACACACCCAGTATAAAGAAATCACATTAGGATTCTCTTTTTAAGCTGTTCCTTAAAACACTAGTGCTTAGGAAATCTATTGGAGGCAGAAGCAGTCAAGGGTAGCCTAGGGTTAGGGTTAGGCTTAGGGTTAGGGTTAGGGTACGGCTTAGGGTATGGGTTCGGGGAGGGGTTCGGGTACGGCGTAGGGTATGGGTTAGGGTTAGGGTTAGGGTTCGTGTTAGGGTTAGGGCTCGGTTTAGGGTATGGGTTAGGATTAGGGTACGTTTTAGGGTTAGGGTAGGGGTTAGGGTTAGGGTACGCTTTAGGGTTAGGATAGTTATTAAACCTATGCCACTCTCTAGATACCCCTTAGCACGTAAAGGAATATTATTTGGGGGTCCAGCCATGGAGAAGAGTTTAGACACTAGGATAAGATAAGGAACACACCCATTATAAAGAAATCACATTAGGATTCTCTTTTTAAGCTGTTCCTTAAAACACTAGTGCTTAGGAAATCTATTGGAGGCAGAAGCAGTCAAGGGTAGCCTAGGGTTAGGGTTAGGTTTAGGGTTAGGGTTAGGGTACGGCTCTGGGTACGGGTTCGGGGAGAGGTTCGGGTACGGCGTAGGGTATGGGTTAGGGTTAGGGTTAGGTTTCGTGTTAGTGTTAGGGCTCGGTTTAGGGTATGGGTTAGGATTAGGGTACGTTTTAGGGTTAGGGTAGGGGTTAGGGTTAGGGTACGCTTTAGGGTTAGGATAGTTATTAAACCTATGCCACTCTCTAGATACCCCTTAGCACGTAAAGGAATATTATTTGGGGGTCCAGCCATGGAGAAGAGTTTAGACACTAGGATAAGATAAGGAACACACCCATTATAAAGAAATCACATTAGGATTCTCTTTTTAAGCTGTTCCTTAAAACACTAGTGCTTAGGAAATCTATTGGAGGCAGAAGCAGTCATGGGTAGCCTAGGGTTAGGGTTAGGCTTAGGGTTAGGGTTAGGGTACGGCTTAGGGTACGGGTTCGGGGAGGGGTTCGGGTACGGCGTAGGGTATGGGTTAGGGTTAGGGTTAGGGTTCGTGTTAGGGTTAGGGCTCGGTTTAGGGTACGGGTTAGGATTAGGGTACGTGTTAGGGTTAGGGTAGGGGTTAGGGTTAGGGTACGCGTTAGGGTTAGGGTAGTTATTAAACCTATCCCACTCTCTTGATAACCCTCAGCACGTAAAGAATATTATTTGGGGGTCCAGCCATGGAGAAGAGTTTAGACACTAGGATAAGATAAGGAACACACCCATTATCAAGAAATCACATTAGGATTCTCTTTTTAAGCTGTTCCTTGAAAAACTAGTGCTTAGGAAATCTATTGGAGGCAGAAGCAGTCAAGGGTAGCCTAGGGTTAGGGTTAGGGTTAGGGTACGGCTTAGGGTACGGTTTCGGGGAGGGGATCGGGTACGGCGTAGGGTATGGGTTAGGGTTAGGGTTAGTTTTAGGGTTAGGGCTCGGTTTAGGGTACGGGTTAGGATTACGGTACGTGTTAGGGTTAGGGTAGGGGTTAGGGTTAGGGTACGCGTTAGGGTTAGGGGAGTTATTAAACCTATCCCACTCTCTAGATACCCCTTAGCACGTAAAGGAATATTATTTAGGGGTCCAGCCATGGAGAAGAGTTTAGACACTAGGATAAGATAAGGAACACACCCATTATAAAGAAATCACATTAGGATTCTCTTTTAAAGCTGTTCCTTCAAACACTATTGCTTAGGAAATCTATTGGAGGCAGAAGCAGTCAAGGGTAGCCTAGGGTTAGGGTTAGGCTTAGGGTTAGGGTTATGGTACGGCTTAGGGTACGGGTTCGGGAAGGGGTTTGGGTACGGCGTAGGGTATGGGTTAGGGTCAGGGTTAGGGTTCGTGTTAGTGTTAGGGCTCGGTTTAGGGTACGGGTTAGGATTAGGGTACGTGTTAGGGTTAGGGTAGGGGTTAGGGTTAGGGTACGCTTTAGGGTTAGGGTAGTTATTAAACCTATCCCACTCTCTAGATACCCCTTAGCACGTAAAGGAATATTATTTGGGGGTCCAGCCATGGAGAAGAGTTTAGACACTAGGATAAGATAAGGAACACACCCAGTATAAAGAAATCACATTAGGATTCTCTTTTTAAGCTGTTCCTTAAAACACTAGTGCTTAGGAAATCTATTGGAGGCAGAAGCAGTCAAGGGTAGCCTAGGGTTAGGGTTAGGCTTAGGGTTAGGGTTAGGGTACGGCTTAGGGTATGGGTTCGGGGAGGGGTTCGGGTACGGCGTAGGGTATGGGTTAGGGTTAGGGTTAGGGTTCGTGTTAGGGTTAGGGCTCGGTTTAGGGTATGGGTTAGGATTAGGGTACGTTTTAGGGTTAGGGTAGGGGTTAGGGTTAGGGTACGCTTTAGGGTTAGGATAGTTATTAAACCTATGCCACTCTCTAGATACCCCTTAGCACGTAAAGGAATATTATTTGGGGGTCCAGCCATGGAGAAGAGTTTAGACACTAGGATAAGATAAGGAACACACCCATTATAAAGAAATCACATTAGGATTCTCTTTTTAAGCTGTTCCTTAAAACACTAGTGCTTAGGAAATCTATTGGAGGCAGAAGCAGTCAAGGGTAGCCTAGGGTTAGGGTACGGCTTAGGGTTAGGGTTAGGGTACGGCTTAGGGTATGGGTTCGGGGAGGGGTTCGGGTACGGCGTATTGTATGGGTTAGGGTTAGGGTTCGTGTTAGGGTTAAGGCTCGGTTTAGGGTACGGGTTAGGATTAGGGTACGTGTTAGGGTTAGGGTAGGGGTTAGGGTTAGGGTACGCTTTAGGGTTAGGGTAGTTATTAAACCTATCCCACTCTCTAGATACCCCTTAGCACGTAAAGGAATATTATTTGGGGGTCCAGCCATGGAGAAGAGTTTAGACACTAGGATAAGATAAGGAACACACCCATTATAAAGAAATCACATTAGGATTCTCTTTTTAAGCTGTTCCTTAAAACACTAGTGCTTAGGAAATCTATTGGAGGCAGAAGCAGTCAAGGGTAGCCTAGGGTTAGGGATAGGCTTAGGGTTAGGGTTAGGGTATGGCTTTGGGTACGGGTTCGGGGAGGGGTTCGGGTACGGCGTAGGGTATGGGTTAGGGTTAGGGTTAGGGTAAGTGTTAGGGTTAGGGCTCGGTTTAGGGTACGGGTTAGGATTAGGGTACGTGTTAGGGTTAGGGTAGGGGTTAGGGTTAGGGTACGCGTTAGGGTTAGGGTAGTTATTAAACCTATCCCACTCTCTAGATACCCCTTAGCACGTAAAGGAATATTATTTGGAGTTCCAGCCATGGAGAAGAGTTTAGACACTAGGATAAGATAAGGAACACACACATTATAAAGAAGTCACATTAGGATTCTCTTTTTAAGCTGTTCCTTAAAACACTAGTGCTTAGGAAATCTATTGGAGGCAGAAGCAGCCAAGGGTAGCCTAGGGTTAGGGTTAGGTTTAGGGTTAGGGTTAGGGTACGGCTTAGGTTACGGGTTCGGGGAGGGGTTCGGGTACGGCGTAGGGTAGGGGTTAGGGTTAGGGTTAGGGTTAGGGTTAGTGTTAGGGTTAGGCCTCGGTTTAGGGTACGGGTTAGGATTAGGGTACGTTTTAGGGTTAGGGTAGGGGTTAGGGTTAGGGTACGCGTTAGGGTTAGGGTAGTTATTAAACCTATCCCACTCTCTAGGTACCCCTTAGCACGTAAAGGAATATTATTTGGGGGTTCAGCCATGGAGAAGAGTTTAGACACTAGGATAAGATAAGGAACACACCCATTATAAAGAAATCACATTAGGATTCTCTTTTTAAGCTGTTCCTTAAAACACTAGTGCTTAGGAAATCTATTGGAGGCAGAAGCAGTCAAGGGTAGCCTAGGGTTACGGTTAGGCTTAGGGTTAGGGTTAGGGTACGGCTTAGGGTACGGGTTCGGGGAGGGGTTCGGGTACGGCGTAGGGTATGGGTTAGGGTTAGGGTTAGGGTTCGTGTTAGGGTTAGGGCTCGGTTTAGGGTACGGGTTAGGATTAGGGTACGTGTTAGGGTTAGGGTAGGGGTTAGGGTTAGGGTACGCTTTAGGGTTAGGGTAGTTATTAAACCTATCCCACTCTCTAGATACCCCTTAGCACGTAAAGGAATATTACTTGGGGGTCCAGCCATGGAGAAGAGTTTAGACACTAGGATAAGATAAGGAACACACCCATTATAAAGAAATCACATTAGGATTCTCTTTTTAAGCTGTTCCTTAAAACACTAGTGCTTAGGAAATCTATTGGAGGCAGATGCACCCAAGGGTACCCTAGGGTTAGGGTTAGGCTTAGGGTTAGGGTTAGGGTACAGCTTAGGTTACGGGTTCGGGGAGGGGTCCGGGTACGGCGTAGGGTATGGGTTAGGGTTAGGGTTAGGGTTAGGGTTAGTGTTAGGGTTAGGGCTCGGTTTAGGGTACGGGTTAGGATTAGGGTACGTGTTAGGGTTAGGGGTTAGGGTTAGGGTACGCGTTAGGGTTAGGGTAGTTATTAAACCTATCCCACTCTCTAGATACCCCTTAGCACGTAAAGAAATATTATTTGGGGGTCCAGACATGGAGAAGAGTTTAGACACGAGGATAAGATAAGGAACACACCCATTATAAAGAAATCACATTAGGATTCTCTTTTTAAGCTGTTCCTTAAAACACTAGTACTTAGGAAATCTATTGGAGGCAGAAGCAGTCAAGGGTAGCCTAGGGTTAGGGTTAGGCTTAGGGTTAGGGTTAGGGTACGGCTTAGGGTATGGGTTCGGGGAGGGGTTCGGGTACGGCGTATTGTATGGGTTAGGGTTAGGGTTCGTGTTAGGGTTAAGGCTCGGTTTAGGGTACGGGTTAGGATTAGGGTACGTGTTAGGGTTAGGGTAGGGGTTAGGGTTAGGGTACGCTTTAGGGTTAGGGTAGTTATTAAACCTATCCCACTCTCTAGATACCCCTTAGCACGTAAAGGAATATTATTTGGGGGTCCAGCCATGGAGAAGAGTTTAGACACTAGGATAAGATAAGGAACACACCCATTATAAAGAAATCACATTAGGATTCTCTTTTTAAGCTGTTCCTTAAAACACTAGTGCTTAGGAAATCTATTGGAGGCAGAAGCAGTCAAGGGTAGCCTAGGGTTAGGGATAGGCTTAGGGTTAGGGTTAGGGTATGGCTTTGGGTACGGGTTCGGGGAGGGGTTCGGGTACGGCGTAGGGTATGGGTTAGGGTTAGGGTTAGGGTAAGTGTTAGGGTTAGGGCTCGGTTTAGGGTACGGGTTAGGATTAGGGTACGTGTTAGGGTTAGGGTAGGGGTTAGGGTTAGGGTACGCGTTAGGGTTAGGGTAGTTATTAAACCTATCCCACTCTCTAGATACCCCTTAGCACGTAAAGGAATATTATTTGGAGTTCCAGCCATGGAGAAGAGTTTAGACACTAGGATAAGATAAGGAACACACACATTATAAAGAAATCACATTAGGATTCTCTTTTTAAGCTGTTCCTTAAAACACTAGTGCTTAGGAAATCTATTGGAGGCAGAAGCAGTCAAGGGTAGCCTAGGGTTAGGGTTAGGCTTAGGGTTAGGGTTAGGGTACGGCTTAGGGTACGGGTTCGGGGAGGGGTTCGGGTATGGCGTAGGGTATGGGTTAGGGTTAGGGTTAGGGTTCGTGTTAGTGTTAGGGCTCGGTTTAGGGTACGGGTTAGGATTAGGGTACGTGTTAGGGTTAGGGTAGGGGTTAGGGTTAGGGTACGCGTTAGGGTTAGGGTAGTTATTAAACCTATCCCACTCTCTAGGTACCCCTTAGCACGTAAAGGAATATTATTTGGGGGTCCAGCCATGGAGAAGAGTTTAGACACTAGGATAAGATAAGGAACACACCCATTATAAAGAAATCACATTAGGATTCTCTTTTTAAGCTGTTCCTTAAAACACTAGTGCTTAGGAAATCTATTGGAGGCAGAAGCAGTCAAGGGTAGCCTAGGGTTAGTGTTAGGCTTAGGGTTAGGGTTAGGGTACGGCTTAGGTTACGGGTTCGGGGAGGGGTTCGGGTATGGCGTAGGGTATGGGTTAGGGTTAGGGTTAGGGTTAGTGTTAGCGTTAGGGCTCGGTTTAGGATACGTGTTAGGATTAGGGTACGTGTTAGGGTTAGGGTAGGGGTTAGGGTTAGGGTACGCGTTAGGGTTAGGGTAGTTATTAAAACTGTCCCACTCTCTAGATACCACTTAGCACGTAAAGGAATATTATTTGGGGGTCCAGCCATGGAGAAGAGTTTAGACACTAGGATAAGATAAGGAACACACCCATTATAAGGAAATCACATTACGATTCTCTTTTTAAGCTGTTCCTTAAAACACTACTGCTTAGGAAATCTATTGGAGGCAGAAGCAGTCAAGGGTAGCCTAGGGTTAGGGTTAGGCTTAGGGTTAGGGTTAGGGTACGGCTTAGGTTACGGGTTCGGGGAGGGGTTCGGGTACGGCGTAGGGTATGGGTTAGGATTAGGGTTAGGGTTCGTGTTAGGGTTAGGGCTCGGTTTAGGGTACGGGTTAGGGTTAGGGTACGTTTTAGGGTTAGGGTAGGGGTTAGAGTTAGGGTACGCGTTAGGGTTAGGGTAGTTATTAAACCTATCCCACTCTCTAGATACCCCTTAGCATGTAAAGGAATATTATTTGGGGGTCCAGCCATGGAGAAGAGTTTAGACACTAGGATAAGATAAGGAACACACCCATTATAAAGAAATCACATTAGGATTCTCTTTTTAAGCTGTTCCTTAAAACACTAGTGCTTAGGAAATCTATTGGAGGCAGAAGCAGTCAAGGGTAGCCTAGGGTTAGGGTTAGGCTTAGGGTTAGGGTTAGGGTACGGCTTAGGGTACGGGTTCGGGGAGGGGTTCGGGTATGGCGCAGGGTATGGGTTAGGGTTAGGGTTAGGGTTAGTGTTAGGGTTAGGGCTCGGTTTAGGGTACGGGTTAGGATTAGGGTACGTGTTAGGGTTAGGGTAGGGGTTAGGGTTAGGGTACGCGTTAGGGTTAGGGTAGTTATTAAACCTATCCCACTCTCTAGATACCCCTTAGCACGTAAAGGAATATTATTTGGGGGTCCAGCCATGGAGAAGAGTTTAGACACTAGGATAAGATAAGGAACACACCCATTATAAAGAAATCACATTAGGATTCTCTTTTTAAGCTGTTCCTTCAAACACTAGTGCTTAGGAAATCTATTGGAGGCAGAAGCAGTCAAGGGTAGCCTAGGGTTAGGGTTAGGCTTAGGGTTAGGGTTAGGGTACGGCTTAGGGTACGGGTTCGGGGAGGGGTTCGGGTACAGCGTAGGGTATGGATTAGGGTTAGGGTTAGGGTTCGTGTTAGGGTTAGGGCTCGGTTTAGGGTACGGGTTAGGATTAGGGTACGTGTTAGGGTTAGGGTAGGGGTTAGGGTTAGGGTACGCGTTAGGGTTAGGGTAGTTATTAAACCTATCCCACTCTCTAGATACCCCTTAGCACGTAAAGGAATATTATTTGGGGGTCCAGCCATGGAGAAGAGTTTAGACACTAGGATAAGATAAGGAACACACCCAGTATAAAGAAATCACATTAGGATCCTCTTTTTAAGCTGTTCCTTAAAACACTAGTGCTTAGGAAATCTATTGGAGGCAGAAGCAGTCAAGGGTAGCCTAGGGTTAGGGTTAGGCTTAGGGTTAGGGTTAGGGTACGGCTTTGTGTATGGGTTCGGGGAGAGGTTCGGGTACGGCGTAGGGTATGGGTTAGGGTTAGGGTAAGTGTTAGGGTTAGGGCTCGGTTTAGGGTACGGGTTAGGATTAGGGTACGTGTTAGGGTTAGGGTAGGGGTTAGGGTTAGGGTACGCGTTAGGGTTAGGGTAGTTATTAAACGTATCCCACTCTCTAGATACCCCTTAGCACGTAAAGGAATATTATTTGGAGTTCCAGCCATGGAGAAGAGATTAGACACTAGGATAAGATAAGGAACACACCCATTATAAAGAAATCACATTAGGATTCTCTTTTTAAGCTGTTCCTTAAAACACTAGTGCTTAGGAAATCTATTGGAGGCAGAAGCAGTCAAGGGTAGCCTAGGGTTAGGGTTAGGCTTAGGGTTAGGGTTAGGGTACGGCTTAGGGTAGGGGTTCGGGGAGGGGTTCGGGTACGGCGTAGGGTATGGGTTAGGGTTAGGGTTAGGGTTAGTGTTAGGGTTAGGGCTCGGTTTAGGGTACGGGTTAGGATTAGGGTACGTGTTAGGGTTAGTATAGGGGGTAGGGTTAGGGTACGCGTGAGCGTTAGGCTAGTTATTAAACCTTTCCCACTCTCTTGATACCCCTCAGCAAGTAAAGAATATTATTTGGGGGTCCAGCCATGGAGAAGAGTTTAGACACTAGGATAAGATAAGGAACACACCCATTATAAAGAAATCACATTAGGATTCTCTTTTTAAGCTGTTCCTTAAAAAACTAGTGCTTAGGAAATCTATTGGAGGCAGAAGCAGTCAAGGGTAGCCTAGGGTTAGGGTTAGGGTTAGGGTACGGCTTAGGGTACGGTTCCGGGGAGGGGATCGGGTACGGCGTAGGGTATGGGTTAGGGTTAGTGTTCGTGTTAGGGTTAGGGCTCGGTTTAGGGTACGGGTTAGGATTAGGGTACGTGTTAGGGTTAGGGTAGGGGTTAGGGTTAGGGTACGCGTTAGGGTTAGGGTAGTTATTTTTTTTTTTTTTTTTTTTTATAAAGTCTCTTTATTCTTTTTTTTTTTTTTAATTAATTAATTAATTAATTTATGGTTGTGTTGGGTCTTCGTTTCTGTGCGAGGGCTTCCTCTAGTTGTGGCAAGTGGGGTCCACTCTTCATCGCGGTGCGCGGGCCTCTCACTATCGCGGCCTCTCCTGTTGGGGAGCACAGGCTCCAGACACGCAGGCTCAGCAATTGTGGCTCACGGGCCTAGTCGCTCCACGGCATGTGGGATCTTCCCAGACCAGGGCTGGAACCCGTGTCCCCTGCATTGGCAGGCAGATTCTCAACCACTGCGCCACCAGGGAAGCCCTAGGGTAGTTATTAAACCTATCCCACTCTCTAGATACCACTTAGCACGTAAAGGAATATTATTTGGGGGTCCAGCCATGGAGAAGAGTTTAGACACTAGGATAAGATAAGGAACACACCCATTATAAGGAAATCACATTAGGATTCTCTTTTTAAGCTGTTCCTTAAAACACTAGTGCTTAGGAAATCTACTGGAGGCAGAAGCAGTCAAGGGTAGCCTAGGGTTAGGGTTAGGTTTAGGGTACGGCTTAGGGTACGGTTTCGGGGAGGGGATCGGGTACGGCGTAGGGTATGGGATAGGGTTAGGGTTAGTTTTAGGGTTAGGGCTCGATTTAGGGTACGGGTTAGGATTAGGGTACGTGTTAGGGTTAGGGTAGGGGTTAGGGTTAGGGTACGCGTTAGGGTTAGGGTAGTTATTAAACCTATCCCACTCTCTAGATACCCCTTAGCACGTAAAGGAATATTATTTGGGGGTCCAGCCATGGAGAAGAGTTTAGACACTAGGATAAGATAAGGAACACACCCATTATAAAGAAATCACATTAGGATTCTCTTTTTAAGCTGTTCCTTAAAACACTAGTGCTTAGGAAATCTATTGGAGGCAGAAGCAGTCAAGGGTAGCCTAGGGTTAGGGTTAGGCTTAGGGTTAGGGTTAGGGTACGGCTTCGGGTATGGGTTCGGGGAGGGGTTCGGGTACGACGTAGGGTAAGGGTTAGTGTTAGGGTTAGGGTTCGTGTTAGGGTTAGGGCTCGGTTTAGGGTACGGGTTAGGATTAGGGTACGTGTTAGGGTTAGGGTAGGGGTTAGGGTTAGGGTACGCGTTAGGGTTAGGGTAGTTATTAAACCTATCCCACTCTCTTGATAACCCTCAGCACGTAAAGAATATTATTTGGGGGTCCAGCCATGGAGAAGAGTTTAGACACTAGGATAAGATAAGGAACACACCCATTATCAAGAAATCACATTAGGATTCTCTTTTTAAGCTGTTCCTTGAAAAACTAGTGCTTAGGAAATCTATTGGAGGCAGAAGCAGTCAAGGGTAGCCTAGGGTTAGGGTTAGGGTTAGGGTACGGCTTAGGGTACGGTTTCGGGGAGGGGATCGGGTACGGCGTAGGGTATGGGTTAGGGTTAGGGTTAGTTTTAGGGTTAGGGCTCGGTTTAGGGTACGGGTTAGGATTACGGTACGTGTTAGGGTTAGGGTAGGGGTTAGGGTTAGGGTACGCGTTAGGGTTAGGGGAGTTATTAAACCTATCCCACTCTCTAGATACCCCTTAGCACGTAAAGGAATATTATTTAGGGGTCCAGCCATGGAGAAGAGTTTAGACACTAGGATAAGATAAGGAACACACCCATTATAAAGAAATCACATTAGGATTCTCTTTTAAAGCTGTTCCTTCAAACACTATTGCTTAGGAAATCTATTGGAGGCAGAAGCAGTCAAGGGTAGCCTAGGGTTAGGGTTAGGCTTAGGGTTAGGGTTATGGTACGGCTTAGGGTACGGGTTCGGGAAGGGGTTTGGGTACGGCGTAGGGTATGGGTTAGGGTCAGGGTTAGGGTTCGTGTTAGTGTTAGGGCTCGGTTTAGGGTACGGGTTAGGATTAGGGTACGTGTTAGGGTTAGGGTAGGGGTTAGGGTTAGGGTACGCTTTAGGGTTAGGGTAGTTATTAAACCTATCCCACTCTCTAGATACCCCTTAGCACGTAAAGGAATATTATTTGGGGGTCCAGCCATGGAGAAGAGTTTAGACACTAGGATAAGATAAGGAACACACCCAGTATAAAGAAATCACATTAGGATTCTCTTTTTAAGCTGTTCCTTAAAACACTAGTGCTTAGGAAATCTATTGGAGGCAGAAGCAGTCAAGGGTAGCCTAGGGTTAGGGTTAGGCTTAGGGTTAGGGTTAGGGTACGGCTTAGGGTATGGGTTCGGGGAGGGGTTCGGGTACGGCGTAGGGTATGGGTTAGGGTTAGGGTTAGGGTTCGTGTTAGGGTTAGGGCTCGGTTTAGGGTATGGGTTAGGATTAGGGTACGTTTTAGGGTTAGGGTAGGGGTTAGGGTTAGGGTACGCTTTAGGGTTAGGATAGTTATTAAACCTATGCCACTCTCTAGATACCCCTTAGCACGTAAAGGAATATTATTTGGGGGTCCAGCCATGGAGAAGAGTTTAGACACTAGGATAAGATAAGGAACACACCCATTATAAAGAAATCACATTAGGATTCTCTTTTTAAGCTGTTCCTTAAAACACTAGTGCTTAGGAAATCTATTGGAGGCAGAAGCAGTCAAGGGTAGCCTAGGGTTAGGGTACGGCTTAGGGTTAGGGTTAGGGTACGGCTTAGGGTATGGGTTCGGGGAGGGGTTCGGGTACGGCGTATTGTATGGGTTAGGGTTAGGGTTCGTGTTAGGGTTAAGGCTCGGTTTAGGGTACGGGTTAGGATTAGGGTACGTGTTAGGGTTAGGGTAGGGGTTAGGGTTAGGGTACGCTTTAGGGTTAGGGTAGTTATTAAACCTATCCCACTCTCTAGATACCCCTTAGCACGTAAAGGAATATTATTTGGGGGTCCAGCCATGGAGAAGAGTTTAGACACTAGGATAAGATAAGGAACACACCCATTATAAAGAAATCACATTAGGATTCTCTTTTTAAGCTGTTCCTTAAAACACTAGTGCTTAGGAAATCTATTGGAGGCAGAAGCAGTCAAGGGTAGCCTAGGGTTAGGGATAGGCTTAGGGTTAGGGTTAGGGTATGGCTTTGGGTACGGGTTCGGGGAGGGGTTCGGGTACGGCGTAGGGTATGGGTTAGGGTTAGGGTTAGGGTAAGTGTTAGGGTTAGGGCTCGGTTTAGGGTACGGGTTAGGATTAGGGTACGTGTTAGGGTTAGGGTAGGGGTTAGGGTTAGGGTACGCGTTAGGGTTAGGGTAGTTATTAAACCTATCCCACTCTCTAGATACCCCTTAGCACGTAAAGGAATATTATTTGGAGTTCCAGCCATGGAGAAGAGTTTAGACACTAGGATAAGATAAGGAACACACACATTATAAAGAAGTCACATTAGGATTCTCTTTTTAAGCTGTTCCTTAAAACACTAGTGCTTAGGAAATCTATTGGAGGCAGAAGCAGCCAAGGGTAGCCTAGGGTTAGGGTTAGGTTTAGGGTTAGGGTTAGGGTACGGCTTAGGTTACGGGTTCGGGGAGGGGTTCGGGTACGGCGTAGGGTAGGGGTTAGGGTTAGGGTTAGGGTTAGGGTTAGTGTTAGGGTTAGGCCTCGGTTTAGGGTACGGGTTAGGATTAGGGTACGTTTTAGGGTTAGGGTAGGGGTTAGGGTTAGGGTACGCGTTAGGGTTAGGGTAGTTATTAAACCTATCCCACTCTCTAGGTACCCCTTAGCACGTAAAGGAATATTATTTGGGGGTTCAGCCATGGAGAAGAGTTTAGACACTAGGATAAGATAAGGAACACACCCATTATAAAGAAATCACATTAGGATTCTCTTTTTAAGCTGTTCCTTAAAACACTAGTGCTTAGGAAATCTATTGGAGGCAGAAGCAGTCAAGGGTAGCCTAGGGTTACGGTTAGGCTTAGGGTTAGGGTTAGGGTACGGCTTAGGGTACGGGTTCGGGGAGGGGTTCGGGTACGGCGTAGGGTATGGGTTAGGGTTAGGGTTAGGGTTCGTGTTAGGGTTAGGGCTCGGTTTAGGGTACGGGTTAGGATTAGGGTACGTGTTAGGGTTAGGGTAGGGGTTAGGGTTAGGGTACGCTTTAGGGTTAGGGTAGTTATTAAACCTATCCCACTCTCTAGATACCCCTTAGCACGTAAAGGAATATTACTTGGGGGTCCAGCCATGGAGAAGAGTTTAGACACTAGGATAAGATAAGGAACACACCCATTATAAAGAAATCACATTAGGATTCTCTTTTTAAGCTGTTCCTTAAAACACTAGTGCTTAGGAAATCTATTGGAGGCAGATGCACCCAAGGGTACCCTAGGGTTAGGGTTAGGCTTAGGGTTAGGGTTAGGGTACAGCTTAGGTTACGGGTTCGGGGAGGGGTCCGGGTACGGCGTAGGGTATGGGTTAGGGTTAGGGTTAGGGTTAGGGTTAGTGTTAGGGTTAGGGCTCGGTTTAGGGTACGGGTTAGGATTAGGGTACGTGTTAGGGTTAGGGGTTAGGGTTAGGGTACGCGTTAGGGTTAGGGTAGTTATTAAACCTATCCCACTCTCTAGATACCCCTTAGCACGTAAAGAAATATTATTTGGGGGTCCAGACATGGAGAAGAGTTTAGACACGAGGATAAGATAAGGAACACACCCATTATAAAGAAATCACATTAGGATTCTCTTTTTAAGCTGTTCCTTAAAACACTAGTACTTAGGAAATCTATTGGAGGCAGAAGCAGTCAAGGGTAGCCTAGGGTTAGGGTTAGGCTTAGGGTTAGGGTTAGGGTACGGCTTAGGGTATGGGTTCGGGGAGGGGTTCGGGTACGGCGTATTGTATGGGTTAGGGTTAGGGTTCGTGTTAGGGTTAAGGCTCGGTTTAGGGTACGGGTTAGGATTAGGGTACGTGTTAGGGTTAGGGTAGGGGTTAGGGTTAGGGTACGCTTTAGGGTTAGGGTAGTTATTAAACCTATCCCACTCTCTAGATACCCCTTAGCACGTAAAGGAATATTATTTGGGGGTCCAGCCATGGAGAAGAGTTTAGACACTAGGATAAGATAAGGAACACACCCATTATAAAGAAATCACATTAGGATTCTCTTTTTAAGCTGTTCCTTAAAACACTAGTGCTTAGGAAATCTATTGGAGGCAGAAGCAGTCAAGGGTAGCCTAGGGTTAGGGATAGGCTTAGGGTTAGGGTTAGGGTATGGCTTTGGGTACGGGTTCGGGGAGGGGTTCGGGTACGGCGTAGGGTATGGGTTAGGGTTAGGGTTAGGGTAAGTGTTAGGGTTAGGGCTCGGTTTAGGGTACGGGTTAGGATTAGGGTACGTGTTAGGGTTAGGGTAGGGGTTAGGGTTAGGGTACGCGTTAGGGTTAGGGTAGTTATTAAACCTATCCCACTCTCTAGATACCCCTTAGCACGTAAAGGAATATTATTTGGAGTTCCAGCCATGGAGAAGAGTTTAGACACTAGGATAAGATAAGGAACACACACATTATAAAGAAATCACATTAGGATTCTCTTTTTAAGCTGTTCCTTAAAACACTAGTGCTTAGGAAATCTATTGGAGGCAGAAGCAGTCAAGGGTAGCCTAGGGTTAGGGTTAGGCTTAGGGTTAGGGTTAGGGTACGGCTTAGGGTACGGGTTCGGGGAGGGGTTCGGGTATGGCGTAGGGTATGGGTTAGGGTTAGGGTTAGGGTTCGTGTTAGTGTTAGGGCTCGGTTTAGGGTACGGGTTAGGATTAGGGTACGTGTTAGGGTTAGGGTAGGGGTTAGGGTTAGGGTACGCGTTAGGGTTAGGGTAGTTATTAAACCTATCCCACTCTCTAGGTACCCCTTAGCACGTAAAGGAATATTATTTGGGGGTCCAGCCATGGAGAAGAGTTTAGACACTAGGATAAGATAAGGAACACACCCATTATAAAGAAATCACATTAGGATTCTCTTTTTAAGCTGTTCCTTAAAACACTAGTGCTTAGGAAATCTATTGGAGGCAGAAGCAGTCAAGGGTAGCCTAGGGTTAGTGTTAGGCTTAGGGTTAGGGTTAGGGTACGGCTTAGGTTACGGGTTCGGGGAGGGGTTCGGGTATGGCGTAGGGTATGGGTTAGGGTTAGGGTTAGGGTTAGTGTTAGCGTTAGGGCTCGGTTTAGGATACGTGTTAGGATTAGGGTACGTGTTAGGGTTAGGGTAGGGGTTAGGGTTAGGGTACGCGTTAGGGTTAGGGTAGTTATTAAAACTGTCCCACTCTCTAGATACCACTTAGCACGTAAAGGAATATTATTTGGGGGTCCAGCCATGGAGAAGAGTTTAGACACTAGGATAAGATAAGGAACACACCCATTATAAGGAAATCACATTACGATTCTCTTTTTAAGCTGTTCCTTAAAACACTACTGCTTAGGAAATCTATTGGAGGCAGAAGCAGTCAAGGGTAGCCTAGGGTTAGGGTTAGGCTTAGGGTTAGGGTTAGGGTACGGCTTAGGTTACGGGTTCGGGGAGGGGTTCGGGTACGGCGTAGGGTATGGGTTAGGATTAGGGTTAGGGTTCGTGTTAGGGTTAGGGCTCGGTTTAGGGTACGGGTTAGGGTTAGGGTACGTTTTAGGGTTAGGGTAGGGGTTAGAGTTAGGGTACGCGTTAGGGTTAGGGTAGTTATTAAACCTATCCCACTCTCTAGATACCCCTTAGCATGTAAAGGAATATTATTTGGGGGTCCAGCCATGGAGAAGAGTTTAGACACTAGGATAAGATAAGGAACACACCCATTATAAAGAAATCACATTAGGATTCTCTTTTTAAGCTGTTCCTTAAAACACTAGTGCTTAGGAAATCTATTGGAGGCAGAAGCAGTCAAGGGTAGCCTAGGGTTAGGGTTAGGCTTAGGGTTAGGGTTAGGGTACGGCTTAGGGTACGGGTTCGGGGAGGGGTTCGGGTATGGCGCAGGGTATGGGTTAGGGTTAGGGTTAGGGTTAGTGTTAGGGTTAGGGCTCGGTTTAGGGTACGGGTTAGGATTAGGGTACGTGTTAGGGTTAGGGTAGGGGTTAGGGTTAGGGTACGCGTTAGGGTTAGGGTAGTTATTAAACCTATCCCACTCTCTAGATACCCCTTAGCACGTAAAGGAATATTATTTGGGGGTCCAGCCATGGAGAAGAGTTTAGACACTAGGATAAGATAAGGAACACACCCATTATAAAGAAATCACATTAGGATTCTCTTTTTAAGCTGTTCCTTCAAACACTAGTGCTTAGGAAATCTATTGGAGGCAGAAGCAGTCAAGGGTAGCCTAGGGTTAGGGTTAGGCTTAGGGTTAGGGTTAGGGTACGGCTTAGGGTACGGGTTCGGGGAGGGGTTCGGGTACAGCGTAGGGTATGGATTAGGGTTAGGGTTAGGGTTCGTGTTAGGGTTAGGGCTCGGTTTAGGGTACGGGTTAGGATTAGGGTACGTGTTAGGGTTAGGGTAGGGGTTAGGGTTAGGGTACGCGTTAGGGTTAGGGTAGTTATTAAACCTATCCCACTCTCTAGATACCCCTTAGCACGTAAAGGAATATTATTTGGGGGTCCAGCCATGGAGAAGAGTTTAGACACTAGGATAAGATAAGGAACACACCCAGTATAAAGAAATCACATTAGGATCCTCTTTTTAAGCTGTTCCTTAAAACACTAGTGCTTAGGAAATCTATTGGAGGCAGAAGCAGTCAAGGGTAGCCTAGGGTTAGGGTTAGGCTTAGGGTTAGGGTTAGGGTACGGCTTTGTGTATGGGTTCGGGGAGAGGTTCGGGTACGGCGTAGGGTATGGGTTAGGGTTAGGGTAAGTGTTAGGGTTAGGGCTCGGTTTAGGGTACGGGTTAGGATTAGGGTACGTGTTAGGGTTAGGGTAGGGGTTAGGGTTAGGGTACGCGTTAGGGTTAGGGTAGTTATTAAACGTATCCCACTCTCTAGATACCCCTTAGCACGTAAAGGAATATTATTTGGAGTTCCAGCCATGGAGAAGAGATTAGACACTAGGATAAGATAAGGAACACACCCATTATAAAGAAATCACATTAGGATTCTCTTTTTAAGCTGTTCCTTAAAACACTAGTGCTTAGGAAATCTATTGGAGGCAGAAGCAGTCAAGGGTAGCCTAGGGTTAGGGTTAGGCTTAGGGTTAGGGTTAGGGTACGGCTTAGGGTAGGGGTTCGGGGAGGGGTTCGGGTACGGCGTAGGGTATGGGTTAGGGTTAGGGTTAGGGTTAGTGTTAGGGTTAGGGCTCGGTTTAGGGTACGGGTTAGGATTAGGGTACGTGTTAGGGTTAGTATAGGGGGTAGGGTTAGGGTACGCGTGAGCGTTAGGCTAGTTATTAAACCTTTCCCACTCTCTTGATACCCCTCAGCAAGTAAAGAATATTATTTGGGGGTCCAGCCATGGAGAAGAGTTTAGACACTAGGATAAGATAAGGAACACACCCATTATAAAGAAATCACATTAGGATTCTCTTTTTAAGCTGTTCCTTAAAAAACTAGTGCTTAGGAAATCTATTGGAGGCAGAAGCAGTCAAGGGTAGCCTAGGGTTAGGGTTAGGGTTAGGGTACGGCTTAGGGTACGGTTCCGGGGAGGGGATCGGGTACGGCGTAGGGTATGGGTTAGGGTTAGTGTTCGTGTTAGGGTTAGGGCTCGGTTTAGGGTACGGGTTAGGATTAGGGTACGTGTTAGGGTTAGGGTAGGGGTTAGGGTTAGGGTACGCGTTAGGGTTAGGGTAGTTATTTTTTTTTTTTTTTTTTTTTATAAAGTCTCTTTATTCTTTTTTTTTTTTTTAATTAATTAATTAATTAATTTATGGTTGTGTTGGGTCTTCGTTTCTGTGCGAGGGCTTCCTCTAGTTGTGGCAAGTGGGGTCCACTCTTCATCGCGGTGCGCGGGCCTCTCACTATCGCGGCCTCTCCTGTTGGGGAGCACAGGCTCCAGACACGCAGGCTCAGCAATTGTGGCTCACGGGCCTAGTCGCTCCACGGCATGTGGGATCTTCCCAGACCAGGGCTGGAACCCGTGTCCCCTGCATTGGCAGGCAGATTCTCAACCACTGCGCCACCAGGGAAGCCCTAGGGTAGTTATTAAACCTATCCCACTCTCTAGATACCACTTAGCACGTAAAGGAATATTATTTGGGGGTCCAGCCATGGAGAAGAGTTTAGACACTAGGATAAGATAAGGAACACACCCATTATAAGGAAATCACATTAGGATTCTCTTTTTAAGCTGTTCCTTAAAACACTAGTGCTTAGGAAATCTACTGGAGGCAGAAGCAGTCAAGGGTAGCCTAGGGTTAGGGTTAGGTTTAGGGTACGGCTTAGGGTACGGTTTCGGGGAGGGGATCGGGTACGGCGTAGGGTATGGGATAGGGTTAGGGTTAGTTTTAGGGTTAGGGCTCGATTTAGGGTACGGGTTAGGATTAGGGTACGTGTTAGGGTTAGGGTAGGGGTTAGGGTTAGGGTACGCGTTAGGGTTAGGGTAGTTATTAAACCTATCCCACTCTCTAGATACCCCTTAGCACGTAAAGGAATATTATTTGGGGGTCCAGCCATGGAGAAGAGTTTAGACACTAGGATAAGATAAGGAACACACCCATTATAAAGAAATCACATTAGGATTCTCTTTTTAAGCTGTTCCTTAAAACACTAGTGCTTAGGAAATCTATTGGAGGCAGAAGCAGTCAAGGGTAGCCTAGGGTTAGGGTTAGGCTTAGGGTTAGGGTTAGGGTACGGCTTCGGGTATGGGTTCGGGGAGGGGTTCGGGTACGACGTAGGGTAAGGGTTAGTGTTAGGGTTAGGGTTCGTGTTAGGGTTAGGGCTCGGTTTAGGGTACGGGTTAGGATTAGGGTACGTGTTAGGGTTAGGGTAGGGGTTAGGGTTAGGGTACGCTTTAGGATTAGGGTAGTTATTAAACCTATGCCACTCTCTAGATACCCCTTAGCACGTAAAGGAATATTATTTGGGGGTCCAGCCATGGAGAAGAGTTTAGACACTAGGATAAGATAAGGAACACACCCATTATAAAGAAATCACATTAGGATTCTCTTTTTAAGCTGTTCCTTAAAACACTAGTGCTTAGGAAATCTATTGGAGGCAGAAGCAGTCAAGGGTAGCCTAGGGTTAGGGTTAGGCTTAGGGTTAGGGTTAGGGTACGGCTTTGGGTACGGGTTCGGGGAGAGGTTCGGGTACGGCGTAGGGTATGGGTTAGGGTTAGGGTTAGGGTAAGTGTTAGGGTTAGGGCTCGGTTTAGGGTACGGGTTAGGATTAGGGTACGTGTTAGGGTTAGGGTAGGGGTTAGGGTTAGGGTACGCTTTAGGGTTAGGGTAGTTATTAAACCTATCCCACTCTCTAGATACCCCTTAGCACGTAAAGGAATATTATTTAGAGTTCCAGCCATGGAGAAGAGTTTAGACACTAGGATAAGATAAGGAACACACCCATTATAAAGAAATCACATTAGGATTCTCTTTTTAAGCTGTTCCTTAAAACACTAGTGCTTAGGAAATCTATTGGAGGCAGAAGCAGTCAAGGGTAGCCTAGGGTTAGGGTTAGGCTTAGGGTTAGGGTTAGGGTACGGCTTTGGGTACGGGTTCGGGGAGAGGTTCGGGTACGGCGTAGGGTATGGGTTAGGGTTAGGGTTAGGGTTAGTGTTAGGGTTAGGGTTAGGGTTAGGGTTAGGGTTAGGGTTAGGGTTAGGGTTAGGGTTAGGGTTAGGGTTAGGGTTAGGGTTAGGGTTAGGGTTAGGGTTAGGGTTAGGCTTAGGGTTAGGGTTAGGGTACGGCTTTGGGTACGGGTTCGGAGAGGGGTTCGGGTACGGCGCAGGGTATGGGTTAGGGTTAGGGTTAGGGTTAGTGTTAGGGTTAGGGCTCGGTTTAGGGTACGGGTTAGGATTAGGGTACGTGTTAGGGTTAGGGTAGGGGTTAGGGTTAAGGTACGCGTTAGGGTTAGGGTAGTTATTAAACCTATCCCACTCTCTAGATACCCCTTAGCACGTAAAGGAATATTATTTGGGGGTCCAGCCATGGAGAAGCGTTTAGACACTAGGATAAGATAAGGAACACACCCATTATAAAGAAATCACATTAGGATTCTCTTTTTAAGCTGTTCCTTAAAACACTAGTGCTTAGGAAATCTATTGGAGGCAGAAGCAGTCAAGGGTAGCCTAGGGTTAGGGTTAGGCTTAGGGTTAGGGTTAGGGTACGGCTTCGGGTATGGGTTCGGGGAGGGGTTCGGGTACGGCGTAGGGTATGGGTTAGGGTTAGGGTTAGGGTTAGGGTTAGTGTTAGGGTTAGGGCTCGGTTTAGGGTATGGGTTAGGTGTAGGGTACGTGTTAGGGTTAGGGTAGGGGTTAGGGTTAGGGTACGCGTTAGGGTTAGGGTAGTTATTAAACCTATCCCACTCTCTAGATACCCCTTAGCACGTAAAGGAATATTATTTGGGGGTCCAGCCATGGAGAAGAGTTTAGACACTAGGATAAGATAAGGAACACACCCATTATAAAGAAATCACATTAGGATTCTCTTTTTAAGCTGTTCCTTCAAACACTAGTGCTTAGGAAATCTATTGTAGGCAGAAGCAGTCAAGGGTAGCCTAGGGTTAGGGTTAGGCTTAGGGTTAGGGTTAGGGTACGGCTTAGGGTACGGGTTCGGGGAGGGGTTCGGGTACGGCGTAGGGTATGGGTTAGGGTTAGGGTTAGGGTTCGTGTTAGGGTTAGGGCTCGGTTTAGGGTACGGGTTAGGATTAGGGTACGTGTTAGGGTTAGGGTAGGGGTTAGGGTTAGGGTACGCTTTAGGGTTAGGGTAGTTATTAAACCTATCCCACTCTCTAGATACCCCTTAGCCCGTAAAGGAATATTATTTGGGGGTCCAGCCATGGAGAAGAGTTTAGACACTATGATAAGATAAGGAACACACCCAGTATAAAGAAATCACATTAGGATTCTCTTTTTAAGCTGTTCCTTAAAACACTAGTGCTTAGGAAATCTATTGGAGGCAGAAGCAGTCATGGGTAGCCTAGGGTTAGGGTTAGGCTTAGGGTTAGGGTTAGGGTACGGCTTAGGGTACGGGTTCGGGGAGGGGTTCGGGTACGGCGTAGGGTATGGGTTAGGGTTAGGGTTAGGGTTCGTGTTAGGGTTAGGGCTCGGTTTAGGGTACGGGTTAGGATTAGGGTACGTGTTAGGGTTAGGGTAGGGGTTAGGGTTAGGGTACGCGTTAGGGTTAGGGTAGTTATTAAACCTATCCCACTCTCTTGATACCCCTTAGCACGTAAAGGAATATTATTTGGGGGTCCAGCCATGGAGAAGAGTTTAGACACTAGTATAAGATAAGGAACACACCCATTATAAAGAAATCACATTAGGATTCTCTTTTTAAGCTGTTCCTTAAAACACTAGTGCTTAGGAAATCTATTGGAGGCAGAAGCAGTCAAGGGTAGCCTAGGGTTAGGGTTAGGCTTAGGGTTACCTTTAGGGTACGGCTTAGGGTACGGGTTCGGGGAGGGGTTCGGGTACGGCGTAGGGTATGGGTTAGGGTTAGGGTTCGTGTTAGGGTTAGGGTAGGGGTTAGGGTTAGGGTACGCGTTAGGGTTAGGGTAGTTATTAAACCTATCCCACTCTCTAGATACCACTTAGCACGTAAAGGAATATTATTTGGGGGTCCAGCCATGGAGAAGAGTTTAGACACTAGGATAAGATAAGGAACACACCCATTATAAGGAAATCACATTAGGATTCTCTTTTTAAGCTGTTCCTTAAAACACTAGTGCTTAGGAAATCTACTGGAGGCAGAAGCAGTCAAGGGTAGCCTAGGGTTAGGGTTCGGGTTAGGGTACGGCTTAGGTTACGGTTTCGGGGAGGGGATCGGGTACGGCGTAGGGTATGGGTTAGGGTTAGGGTTAGTTTTAGGGTTAGGGCTCGGTTTAGGGTATGGGTTAGGATTACGGTACGTGTTAGGGTTAGGGTAGGGGTTAGGGTTAGGGTACGCGTTAGGGTTAGGGTAGTTATTAAACCTATCCCACTCTCTAGATACCCCTTAGCACGTAAAGGAATATTATTTGGGGGTCCAGCCATGGAGAAGAGTTTAGACACTAGGATAAGATAAGGAACACACCCATTATAAAGAAATCACATTAGGATTCGCTTTTAAAGCTGTTCCTTCAAACACTAGTGCTTAGGAAATCTATTGGAGGCAGAAGCAGTCAAGGGTAGCCTAGGGTTAGGGTTAGGCTTAGGGTTAGGGTTAGGGTACGGCTTAGGGTACGGGTTCGGGGAGGGGTTCGAGTACGGCGTAGGGTATGGGTTAGGGTTAGGGTTAGGGTTCGTGTTAGTGTTAGGGCTCGGTTTAGGGTACGTGTTAGGATTAGGGTACGTGTTAGGGTTAGGGTAGGGGTTAGGGTTATGGTACGCTTTAGGGTTAGGGTAGTTATTAAACCTATCCCACTCTCTAGATACCCCTTAGCACGTAAAGGAATATTATTTGGGGGTCCAGCCATGGAGAAGAGTTTAGACACTAGGATAAGATAAGGAACACACCCAGTATAAAGAAATCACATTAGGATTCTCTTTTTAAGCTGTTCCTTAAAACACTAGTGCTTAGGAAATCTAATGTAGGCAGAAGCAGTCATGGGTAGCCTAAGGTTAGGGTTAGGCTTAGGGTTAGGGTTAGGGTACGGCTTAGGGTACGGGTTCGGGGACGGGTTCGGGTACGGCGTAGGGTATGGGTTAGGGTTAGGGTTAGGGTTAGTGTTAGGGTTAGGGCTCGGTTTAGGGTATGGGTTAGGTTCAGGGTACGGGTTAGCGTTAGGGTAGGGGTTAGGGTTAGGGTACGCGTTAGGGTTAGGGTAGTTATTAAACCTATCCCACTCTCTAGATACCCCTTAGCACGTAAAGGAATATTATTTGGGGGTCCAGCCATGGAGAAGAGTTTAGACACTAGGATAAGGTAAGGAACACACCCATTATAAAGAAATCACATTAGGATTCTCTTTTTAAGCTGTTCCTTCAAACACTAGTGCTTACGAAATCTATTGGAGGCAGAAGCAGTCAAGGGTAGCCAAGGGTTATGGTTAGGCTTAGGGTTAGGGTTAGGGTACGGCTTAGGTTACGGGTTCGGGGAGGGGTTCGGGTACGGCGTAGGGTATGGATTAGGGTTAGGGTTAGGGTTCGTGTTAGGGTTAGGGCTCGGTTTAGGGTACGGGTTAGGATTAGAGTACGTGTTAGGGTTAGGGTAGGGGTTAGGGTTAGGGTACGCGTTAGGGTTAGGGTAGTTATTAAACCTATCCCACTCTCTAGATACCCCTTAGCACGTAAAGGAATATTATTTGGGGGTCCAGCCATGGAGAAGAGTTTAGACACTAGGATAAGATAAGGAACACACCCAGTATAAAGAAATCACATTAGGATTCTCTTTTTAAGCTGTTCCTTCAAACACTAGTGCTTAGGAAATCTATTGGAGGCAGAAGCAGTCAAGGGTAGCCTAGGGTTAGAGTTAGGCTTAGGGTTAGGGTTAGGGTACGGCTTCGGGTATGGGTTCGGGGAGGGGTTCGGGTACGGCGTAGGGTATGGGTTAGGGTTAGGGTTAGTGTTAGGGTTAGGGCTCGGTTTAGGGTATGGGTTAGGTGTAGGGTACGTGTTAGGGTTAGGGTAGGGGTTAGGGTTAGGGTACGCGTTAGGGTTAGGGTAGTTATTAAACCTATCCCACTCTCTAGATACCCCTTAGCACGTAAAGGAATATTATTTGGGGGTCCAGCCATGGAGAAGAGTTTAGACACTAGGATAAGATAAGGAACACACCCATTATAAAGAAATCACATTAGGATTCTCTTTTTAAGCTGTTCCTTCAAACACTAGTGCTTAGGAAATCTATTGTAGGCAGAAGCAGTCAAGGGTAGCCTAGGGTTAGGGTTAGGCTTAGGGTTAGGGTTAGGGTACGGCTTAGGGTACGGGTTCGGGGAGGGGTTCGGGTACGGCTTAGGGTATGGGTTAGGGTTAGGGTTAGGGTTCGTGTTAGGGTTAGGGCTCGGTTTAGGGTACGGGTTAGGATTAGGGTTCGTGTTAGGGTTAGGGTAGGGGTTAGGGTTAGGGTACGCTTTAGGGTTAGGGTAGTTATTAAACCTATCCCACTCTCTAGATACCCCTTAGCCCGTAAAGGAATATTATTTGGGGGTCCAGCCATGGAGAAGAGTTTAGACACTAGGATAAGATAAGGAACACACCCAGTATAAAGAAATCACATTAGGATTCTCTTTTTAAGCTGTTCCTTAAAACACTAGTGCTTAGGAAATCTATTGGAGGCAGAAGCAGTCATGGGTAGCCTAGGGTTAGGGTTAGGCTTAGGGTTAGGGTTAGGGTACGGCTTAGGGTACGGGTTCGGGGAGGGGTTCGGGTATGGCGTAGGGTATGGGTTAGGGTTAGGGTTAGGGTTCGTGTTAGGGTTAGGGCTCGGTTTAGGGTACGGGTTAGGATTAGGGTACGTGTTAGGGTTAGGGTAGGGGTTAGGGTTAGGGTACGCGTTAGGGTTAGGGTAGTTATTAAACCTATCCCACTCTCTTGATACCCCTTAGCACGTAAAGGAATATTATTTGGGGGTCCAGCCATGGAGAAGAGTTTAGACACTAGTATAAGATAAGGAACACACCCATTATAAAGAAATCACATTAGGATTCTCTTTTTAAGCTGTTCCTTAAAACACTAGTGCTTAGGAAATCTATTGGAGGCAGAAGCAGCCAAGGGTAGCCTAGGGTTAGGGTTAGGCTTAGGGTTACCTTTAGGGTACGGCTTAGGGTACGGGTTCGGGGAGGGGTTCGGGTACGGCGTAGGGTATGGGTTAGGGTTAGGGTTCGTGTTAGGGTTAGGGTAGGGGTTAGGGTTAGGGTACGCGTTAGGGTTAGGGTAGTTATTAAACCTATCCCACTCTCTAGATACCACTTAGCACGTAAAGGAATATTATTTGGGGGTCCAGCCATGGAGAAGAGTTTAGACACTAGGATAAGATAAGGAACACACCCATTATAAGGAAATCACATTAGGATTCTCTTTTTAAGCTGTTCCTTAAAACACTAGTGCTTAGGAAATCTACTGGAGGCAGAAGCAGTCAAGGGTAGCCTAGGGTTAGGGTTCGGGTTAGGGTACGGCTTAGGTTACGGTTTCGGGGAGGGGATCGGGTACGGCGTAGGGTATGGGTTAGGGTTAGGGTTAGTTGTAGGGTTAGGGCTCGGTTTAGGGTACGGGTTAGGATTACGGTACGTGTTAGGGTTAGGGTAGGGGTTAGGGTTAGGGTACGCGTTAGGGTTAGGGTAGTTATTAAACCTATCCCACTCTCTAGATACCCCTTAGCACGTAAAGGAATATTATTTGGGGGTTCAGCCATGGAGAAGAGTTTAGACACTAAGATAAGATAAGGAACACACCCATTATAAAGAAATCACATTAGGATTCTCTTTTTAAGCTGTTCCTTAAAACACTAGTGCTTAGGAAATCTATTGGAGGCAGAAGCAGTCAAGGGTAGCCTAGGGTTAGGTTTAGGCTTAGGGTTAGGGTTAGGGTACGGCTTAGGGTATGGGTTCGGGGAGGGGTTCGGGTACGGCGTAGGGTATGGGTTAGGGTTAGGGTTAGGGTTCGTGTTAGGGTTAGGGCTCGGTTTAGGGTACGGGTTAGGATTAGGGTACGTGTTAGGGTTAGGGTAGGGGTTAGGGTTAGGGTACGCTTTAGGGTTAGGATAGTTATTAAACCTATGCCACTCTCTAGATACCCCTTAGCACGTAAAGGAATATTATTTGGGGGTCCAGCCATGGAGAAGAGTTTAGACACTAGGATAAGATAAGGAACACACCCATTATAAAGAAATCACATTAGGATTCTCTTTTTAAGCTGTTCCATAAAACACTAGTGCTTAGGAAATCTATTGGAGGCAGAAGCAGTCAAGGGTAGCCTAGGGTTAGGGTTAGGCTTAGGGTTAGGGTTAGGGTACGGCTTTGGGTATGGGTTCGGGGAGAGGTTCGGGTACGGCGTAGGGTATGGGTTAGGGTTAGGGTTAGGGTAAGTGTTAGGGTTAGGGCTCGATTTAGGGTACGGGTTAGGATTAGGGTACGTGTTAGGGTTAGGGTAGGGGTTAGGGTTAGGGTACGCGTTAGGGTTAGGGTAGTTATTAAACCTATCCCACTCTCTAGATACCCCTTAGCACGTAAAGGAATATTATTTGGAGTTCCAGCCATGGAGAAGAGTTTAGACACTAGGATAAGATAAGGAACACACCCATTATAAAGAAATCACATTAGGATTCTCTTTTTAAGCTGTTCCTTAAAACACTAGTGCTTACGAAATCTACTGGAGGCAGAAGCAGTCAAGGGTAGCCTAGGGTTAGGGTTAGGCTTAGGGTTAGGGTTAGGGTACGGCTTTGGGTACGGGTTCGGGGAGGGGTTCGGGTATGGCGTAGGGTATGGGTTAGGGTTAGGGTTAGGGTTAGTGTTAGGGTTAGGGCTCGGTTTAGAGTACGGGTTAGGATTAGGGTAAGTTTTAAGGTTAGTGTAGGGGGTAGGGTTAGGGTACGCGTTAGCGTTAGGCTAGTTATTAAACCTTTCCCACTCTCTTGATAACCCTCAGCACGTAAAGAATATTATTTGGGGGTCCAGCCATGGAGAAGAGTTTAGACACTAGGATAAGGTAAGGAACACACCCATTATCAAGAAATCACATTAGGATTCTCTTTTTAAGCTGTTCCTTGAAAAACTAGTGCTTAGGAAATCTATTGGAGGCAGAAGCAGTCAAGGGTAGCCTAGGGTTAGGGTTAGGGTTAGGGTACGGCTTAGGGTACGGTTTCGGGGAGGGGATCGGGTACGGCGTAGGGTATGGGTTAGGGTTAGGGTTAGTTTTAGGGTTAGGGCTCGGTTTAGGGTACGGGTTAGGATTACGGTACGTGTTAGGGTTAGGGTAGGGGTTAGGGTTAGGGTACGCGTTAGGGTTAGGGGAGTTATTAAACCTATCCCACTCTCTAGATACCCCTTAGCACGTAAAGGAATATTATTTAGGGGTCCAGCCATGGAGAAGAGTTTAGACACTAGGATAAGATAAGGAACACACCCATTATAAAGAAATCACATTAGGATTCTCTTTTAAAGCTGTTCCTTCAAACACTATTGCTTAGGAAATCTATTGGAGGCAGAAGCAGTCAAGGGTAGCCTAGGGTTAGGGTTAGGCTTAGGGTTAGGGTTATGGTACGGCTTAGGGTACGGGTTCGGGAAGGGGTTTGGGTACGGCGTAGGGTATGGGTTAGGGTCAGGGTTAGGGTTCGTGTTAGTGTTAGGGCTCGGTTTAGGGTACGGGTTAGGATTAGGGTACGTGTTAGGGTTAGGGTAGGGGTTAGGGTTAGGGTACGCTTTAGGGTTAGGGTAGTTATTAAACCTATCCCACTCTCTAGATATCCCTTAGCACGTAAAGGAATATTATTTGGGGGTCCAGCCATGGAGAAGAGTTTAGACACTAGGATAAGATAAGGAACACACCCAGTATAAAGAAATCACATTAGGATTCTCTTTTTAAGCTGTTCCTTAAAACACTAGTGCTTAGGAAATCTATTGGAGGCAGAAGCAGTCAAGGGTAGCCTAGGGTTAGGGTTAGGCTTAGGGTTAGGGTTAGGGTACGGCTTAGGGTATGGGTTCGGGGAGGGGTTCGGGTACGGCGTAGGGTATGGGTTAGGGTTAGGGTTAGGGTTCGTGTTAGGGTTAGGGCTCGGTTTAGGGTATGGGTTAGGATTAGGGTACGTTTTAGGGTTAGGGTAGGGGTTAGGGTTAGGGTACGCTTTAGGGTTAGGATAGTTATTAAACCTATGCCACTCTCTAGATACCCCTTAGCACGTAAAGGAATATTATTTGGGGGTCCAGCCATGGAGAAGAGTTTAGACACTAGGATAAGATAAGGAACACACCCATTATAAAGAAATCACATTAGGATTCTCTTTTTAAGCTGTTCCTTAAAACACTAGTGCTTAGGAAATCTATTGGAGGCAGATGCACCCAAGGGTACCCTAGGGTTAGGGTTAGGCTTAGGGTTAGGGTTAGGGTACAGCTTAGGTTACGGGTTCGGGGAGGGGTCCGGGTACGGCGTAGGGTATGGGTTAGGGTTAGGGTTAGGGTTAGGGTTAGTGTTAGGGTTAGGGCTCGGTTTAGGGTACGGGTTAGGATTAGGGTACGTGTTAGGGTTAGGGGTTAGGGTTAGGGTACGCGTTAGGGTTAGGGTAGTTATTAAACCTATCCCACTCTCTAGATACCCCTTAGCACGTAAAGAAATATTATTTGGGGGTCCAGACATGGAGAAGAGTTTAGACACGAGGATAAGATAAGGAACACACCCATTATAAAGAAATCACATTAGGATTCTCTTTTTAAGCTGTTCCTTAAAACACTAGTACTTAGGAAATCTATTGGAGGCAGAAGCAGTCAAGGGTAGCCTAGGGTTAGGGTTAGGCTTAGGGTTAGGGTTAGGGTACGGCTTAGGGTATGGGTTCGGGGAGGGGTTCGGGTACGGCGTATTGTATGGGTTAGGGTTAGGGTTCGTGTTAGGGTTAAGGCTCGGTTTAGGGTACGGGTTAGGATTAGGGTACGTGTTAGGGTTAGGGTAGGGGTTAGGGTTAGGGTACGCTTTAGGGTTAGGGTAGTTATTAAACCTATCCCACTCTCTAGATACCCCTTAGCACGTAAAGGAATATTATTTGGGGGTCCAGCCATGGAGAAGAGTTTAGACACTAGGATAAGATAAGGAACACACCCATTATAAAGAAATCACATTAGGATTCTCTTTTTAAGCTGTTCCTTAAAACACTAGTGCTTAGGAAATCTATTGGAGGCAGAAGCAGTCAAGGGTAGCCTAGGGTTAGGGATAGGCTTAGGGTTAGGGTTAGGGTATGGCTTTGGGTACGGGTTCGGGGAGGGGTTCGGGTACGGCGTAGGGTATGGGTTAGGGTTAGGGTTAGGGTAAGTGTTAGGGTTAGGGCTCGGTTTAGGGTACGGGTTAGGATTAGGGTACGTGTTAGGGTTAGGGTAGGGGTTAGGGTTAGGGTACGCGTTAGGGTTAGGGTAGTTATTAAACCTATCCCACTCTCTAGATACCCCTTAGCACGTAAAGGAATATTATTTGGAGTTCCAGCCATGGAGAAGAGTTTAGACACTAGGATAAGATAAGGAACACACACATTATAAAGAAATCACATTAGGATTCTCTTTTTAAGCTGTTCCTTAAAACACTAGTGCTTAGGAAATCTATTGGAGGCAGAAGCAGTCAAGGGTAGCCTAGGGTTAGGGTTAGGCTTAGGGTTAGGGTTAGGGTACGGCTTAGGGTACGGGTTCGGGGAGGGGTTCGGGTATGGCGTAGGGTATGGGTTAGGGTTAGGGTTAGGGTTCGTGTTAGTGTTAGGGCTCGGTTTAGGGTACGGGTTAGGATTAGGGTACGTGTTAGGGTTAGGGTAGGGGTTAGGGTTAGGGTACGCGTTAGGGTTAGGGTAGTTATTAAACCTATCCCACTCTCTAGGTACCCCTTAGCACGTAAAGGAATATTATTTGGGGGTCCAGCCATGGAGAAGAGTTTAGACACTAGGATAAGATAAGGAACACACCCATTATAAAGAAATCACATTAGGATTCTCTTTTTAAGCTGTTCCTTAAAACACTAGTGCTTAGGAAATCTATTGGAGGCAGAAGCAGTCAAGGGTAGCCTAGGGTTAGTGTTAGGCTTAGGGTTAGGGTTAGGGTACGGCTTAGGTTACGGGTTCGGGGAGGGGTTCGGGTATGGCGTAGGGTATGGGTTAGGGTTAGGGTTAGGGTTAGTGTTAGCGTTAGGGCTCGGTTTAGGATACGTGTTAGGATTAGGGTACGTGTTAGGGTTAGGGTAGGGGTTAGGGTTAGGGTACGCGTTAGGGTTAGGGTAGTTATTAAAACTGTCCCACTCTCTAGATACCACTTAGCACGTAAAGGAATATTATTTGGGGGTCCAGCCATGGAGAAGAGTTTAGACACTAGGATAAGATAAGGAACACACCCATTATAAGGAAATCACATTACGATTCTCTTTTTAAGCTGTTCCTTAAAACACTACTGCTTAGGAAATCTATTGGAGGCAGAAGCAGTCAAGGGTAGCCTAGGGTTAGGGTTAGGCTTAGGGTTAGGGTTAGGGTACGGCTTAGGTTACGGGTTCGGGGAGGGGTTCGGGTACGGCGTAGGGTATGGGTTAGGATTAGGGTTAGGGTTCGTGTTAGGGTTAGGGCTCGGTTTAGGGTACGGGTTAGGGTTAGGGTACGTTTTAGGGTTAGGGTAGGGGTTAGAGTTAGGGTACGCGTTAGGGTTAGGGTAGTTATTAAACCTATCCCACTCTCTAGATACCCCTTAGCATGTAAAGGAATATTATTTGGGGGTCCAGCCATGGAGAAGAGTTTAGACACTAGGATAAGATAAGGAACACACCCATTATAAAGAAATCACATTAGGATTCTCTTTTTAAGCTGTTCCTTAAAACACTAGTGCTTAGGAAATCTATTGGAGGCAGAAGCAGTCAAGGGTAGCCTAGGGTTAGGGTTAGGCTTAGGGTTAGGGTTAGGGTACGGCTTAGGGTACGGGTTCGGGGAGGGGTTCGGGTATGGCGCAGGGTATGGGTTAGGGTTAGGGTTAGGGTTAGTGTTAGGGTTAGGGCTCGGTTTAGGGTACGGGTTAGGATTAGGGTACGTGTTAGGGTTAGGGTAGGGGTTAGGGTTAGGGTACGCGTTAGGGTTAGGGTAGTTATTAAACCTATCCCACTCTCTAGATACCCCTTAGCACGTAAAGGAATATTATTTGGGGGTCCAGCCATGGAGAAGAGTTTAGACACTAGGATAAGATAAGGAACACACCCATTATAAAGAAATCACATTAGGATTCTCTTTTTAAGCTGTTCCTTCAAACACTAGTGCTTAGGAAATCTATTGGAGGCAGAAGCAGTCAAGGGTAGCCTAGGGTTAGGGTTAGGCTTAGGGTTAGGGTTAGGGTACGGCTTAGGGTACGGGTTCGGGGAGGGGTTCGGGTACAGCGTAGGGTATGGATTAGGGTTAGGGTTAGGGTTCGTGTTAGGGTTAGGGCTCGGTTTAGGGTACGGGTTAGGATTAGGGTACGTGTTAGGGTTAGGGTAGGGGTTAGGGTTAGGGTACGCGTTAGGGTTAGGGTAGTTATTAAACCTATCCCACTCTCTAGATACCCCTTAGCACGTAAAGGAATATTATTTGGGGGTCCAGCCATGGAGAAGAGTTTAGACACTAGGATAAGATAAGGAACACACCCAGTATAAAGAAATCACATTAGGATCCTCTTTTTAAGCTGTTCCTTAAAACACTAGTGCTTAGGAAATCTATTGGAGGCAGAAGCAGTCAAGGGTAGCCTAGGGTTAGGGTTAGGCTTAGGGTTAGGGTTAGGGTACGGCTTTGTGTATGGGTTCGGGGAGAGGTTCGGGTACGGCGTAGGGTATGGGTTAGGGTTAGGGTAAGTGTTAGGGTTAGGGCTCGGTTTAGGGTACGGGTTAGGATTAGGGTACGTGTTAGGGTTAGGGTAGGGGTTAGGGTTAGGGTACGCGTTAGGGTTAGGGTAGTTATTAAACGTATCCCACTCTCTAGATACCCCTTAGCACGTAAAGGAATATTATTTGGAGTTCCAGCCATGGAGAAGAGATTAGACACTAGGATAAGATAAGGAACACACCCATTATAAAGAAATCACATTAGGATTCTCTTTTTAAGCTGTTCCTTAAAACACTAGTGCTTAGGAAATCTATTGGAGGCAGAAGCAGTCAAGGGTAGCCTAGGGTTAGGGTTAGGCTTAGGGTTAGGGTTAGGGTACGGCTTAGGGTAGGGGTTCGGGGAGGGGTTCGGGTACGGCGTAGGGTATGGGTTAGGGTTAGGGTTAGGGTTAGTGTTAGGGTTAGGGCTCGGTTTAGGGTACGGGTTAGGATTAGGGTACGTGTTAGGGTTAGTATAGGGGGTAGGGTTAGGGTACGCGTGAGCGTTAGGCTAGTTATTAAACCTTTCCCACTCTCTTGATACCCCTCAGCAAGTAAAGAATATTATTTGGGGGTCCAGCCATGGAGAAGAGTTTAGACACTAGGATAAGATAAGGAACACACCCATTATAAAGAAATCACATTAGGATTCTCTTTTTAAGCTGTTCCTTAAAAAACTAGTGCTTAGGAAATCTATTGGAGGCAGAAGCAGTCAAGGGTAGCCTAGGGTTAGGGTTAGGGTTAGGGTACGGCTTAGGGTACGGTTCCGGGGAGGGGATCGGGTACGGCGTAGGGTATGGGTTAGGGTTAGTGTTCGTGTTAGGGTTAGGGCTCGGTTTAGGGTACGGGTTAGGATTAGGGTACGTGTTAGGGTTAGGGTAGGGGTTAGGGTTAGGGTACGCGTTAGGGTTAGGGTAGTTATTTTTTTTTTTTTTTTTTTTTATAAAGTCTCTTTATTCTTTTTTTTTTTTTTAATTAATTAATTAATTAATTTATGGTTGTGTTGGGTCTTCGTTTCTGTGCGAGGGCTTCCTCTAGTTGTGGCAAGTGGGGTCCACTCTTCATCGCGGTGCGCGGGCCTCTCACTATCGCGGCCTCTCCTGTTGGGGAGCACAGGCTCCAGACACGCAGGCTCAGCAATTGTGGCTCACGGGCCTAGTCGCTCCACGGCATGTGGGATCTTCCCAGACCAGGGCTGGAACCCGTGTCCCCTGCATTGGCAGGCAGATTCTCAACCACTGCGCCACCAGGGAAGCCCTAGGGTAGTTATTAAACCTATCCCACTCTCTAGATACCACTTAGCACGTAAAGGAATATTATTTGGGGGTCCAGCCATGGAGAAGAGTTTAGACACTAGGATAAGATAAGGAACACACCCATTATAAGGAAATCACATTAGGATTCTCTTTTTAAGCTGTTCCTTAAAACACTAGTGCTTAGGAAATCTACTGGAGGCAGAAGCAGTCAAGGGTAGCCTAGGGTTAGGGTTAGGTTTAGGGTACGGCTTAGGGTACGGTTTCGGGGAGGGGATCGGGTACGGCGTAGGGTATGGGATAGGGTTAGGGTTAGTTTTAGGGTTAGGGCTCGATTTAGGGTACGGGTTAGGATTAGGGTACGTGTTAGGGTTAGGGTAGGGGTTAGGGTTAGGGTACGCGTTAGGGTTAGGGTAGTTATTAAACCTATCCCACTCTCTAGATACCCCTTAGCACGTAAAGGAATATTATTTGGGGGTCCAGCCATGGAGAAGAGTTTAGACACTAGGATAAGATAAGGAACACACCCATTATAAAGAAATCACATTAGGATTCTCTTTTTAAGCTGTTCCTTAAAACACTAGTGCTTAGGAAATCTATTGGAGGCAGAAGCAGTCAAGGGTAGCCTAGGGTTAGGGTTAGGCTTAGGGTTAGGGTTAGGGTACGGCTTCGGGTATGGGTTCGGGGAGGGGTTCGGGTACGACGTAGGGTAAGGGTTAGTGTTAGGGTTAGGGTTCGTGTTAGGGTTAGGGCTCGGTTTAGGGTACGGGTTAGGATTAGGGTACGTGTTAGGGTTAGGGTAGGGGTTAGGGTTAGGGTACGCTTTAGGATTAGGGTAGTTATTAAACCTATGCCACTCTCTAGATACCCCTTAGCACGTAAAGGAATATTATTTGGGGGTCCAGCCATGGAGAAGAGTTTAGACACTAGGATAAGATAAGGAACACACCCATTATAAAGAAATCACATTAGGATTCTCTTTTTAAGCTGTTCCTTAAAACACTAGTGCTTAGGAAATCTATTGGAGGCAGAAGCAGTCAAGGGTAGCCTAGGGTTAGGGTTAGGCTTAGGGTTAGGGTTAGGGTACGGCTTTGGGTACGGGTTCGGGGAGAGGTTCGGGTACGGCGTAGGGTATGGGTTAGGGTTAGGGTTAGGGTAAGTGTTAGGGTTAGGGCTCGGTTTAGGGTACGGGTTAGGATTAGGGTACGTGTTAGGGTTAGGGTAGGGGTTAGGGTTAGGGTACGCTTTAGGGTTAGGGTAGTTATTAAACCTATCCACTCTCTAGATACCCCTTAGCACGTAAAGGAATATTATTTAGAGTTCCAGCCATGGAGAAGAGTTTAGACACTAGGATAAGATAAGGAACACACCCATTATAAAGAAATCACATTAGGATTCTCTTTTTAAGCTGTTCCTTAAAACACTAGTGCTTAGGAAATCTATTGGAGGCAGAAGCAGTCAAGGGTAGCCTAGGGTTAGGGTTAGGCTTAGGGTTAGGGTTAGGGTACGGCTTTGGGTACGGGTTCGGGGAGAGGTTCGGGTACGGCGTAGGGTATGGGTTAGGGTTAGGGTTAGGGTTAGTGTTAGGGTTAGGGTTAGGGTTAGGGTTAGGGTTAGGGTTAGGGTTAGGGTTAGGGTTAGGGTTAGGGTTAGGGTTAGGGTTAGGGTTAGGCTTAGGGTTAGGCTTAGGGTTAGGGTTAGGGTACGGCTTTGGGTACGGGTTCGGAGAGGGGTTCGGGTACGGCGCAGGGTATGGGTTAGGGTTTAGGGTTAGGGTTAGTGTTAGGGTTAGGGCTCGGTTTAGGGTACGGGTTAGGATTAGGGTACGTGTTAGGGTTAGGGTAGGGGTTAGGGTTAAGGTACGCGTTAGGGTTAGGGTAGTTATTAAACCTATCCCACTCTCTAGATACCCCTTAGCACGTAAAGGAATATTATTTGGGGGTCCAGCCATGGAGAAGCGTTTAGACACTAGGATAAGATAAGGAACACACCCATTATAAAGAAATCACATTAGGATTCTCTTTTTAAGCTGTTCCTTAAAACACTAGTGCTTAGGAAATCTATTGGAGGCAGAAGCAGTCAAGGGTAGCCTAGGGTTAGGGTTAGGCTTAGGGTTAGGGTTAGGGTACGGCTTCGGGTATGGGTTCGGGGAGGGGTTCGGGTACGGCGTAGGGTATGGGTTAGGGTTAGGGTTAGGGTTAGGGTTAGTGTTAGGGTTAGGGCTCGGTTTAGGGTATGGGTTAGGTGTAGGGTACGTGTTAGGGTTAGGGTAGGGGTTAGGGTTAGGGTACGCGTTAGGGTTAGGGTAGTTATTAAACCTATCCCACTCTCTAGATACCCCTTAGCACGTAAAGGAATATTATTTGGGGGTCCAGCCATGGAGAAGAGTTTAGACACTAGGATAAGATAAGGAACACACCCATTATAAAGAAATCACATTAGGATTCTCTTTTTAAGCTGTTCCTTCAAACACTAGTGCTTAGGAAATCTATTGTAGGCAGAAGCAGTCAAGGGTAGCCTAGGGTTAGGGTTAGGCTTAGGGTTAGGGTTAGGGTACGGCTTAGGGTACGGGTTCGGGGAGGGGTTCGGGTACGGCGTAGGGTATGGGTTAGGGTTAGGGTTAGGGTTCGTGTTAGGGTTAGGGCTCGGTTTAGGGTACGGGTTAAGGGG